>NC_081358.1:31869964-32111362 GCF_030684315.1 Stegostoma tigrinum | reverse complement strand
TACCTAGGATACACCTCCCACCCACCTTCCTGCAAAAAAAATGCCATACCCTATTCTCAATTCCTTCAGGTCCGCCACATCTGCTCCCAGGATAAGGCATTTCACTCCCGCACATCTCAAATGTCCTCGTTTTCAAGGACCACTACTTCCTCCACCTCAGTGGTTGAGAAAAACCCTCAACCGTGTCTCCTGCAATTCATCACTCACACCCCGTCCCCACAATAACAACCAAATCAGAATCCCCCTCATCCTCACATACCACCCCGGATCCAACGCATCATCCTCCGGCACTTCTGCCATCTGCAATCTGACCCCACTACCAAAGACGATTTTCCCTCCCCACACTTATCTGCTTTCCGGAGGGATCACTCTGACTCCTTTGTGCACTCCACACTCCCTACCAGCTCCACAACCCCCAGCACTTTTCCCGCAACCGCAGCAAGTGCTACACTTACCCCCTCACCCCAATCACAGACCCCAAGACCTTCTACTTTAAACAGATGTTGACCTGCACATCTGCTACCGTGGAATGCTACATCTGCTGTTCCAAATGTGGCCTGCACTACATCGGAGAAACCAAGCAGAGCCTTGGGACCACTTTGCAGAACACCTATGCTCGGTTTGCACTAAACAACTCCATCTCCCAGTCGCAAACCATTTCAACTCCCCCTCCTATTTGTCAGACGACATGTCCATCCTGGGCCTCCTGCAGTGCCACAACAATGCCACCCTAAGGTAACAGGAACAGCAACTCATATTCCACTTGGGAACCCTGCAACCCAATGGTATCAATGTGGATTTCACAAGCTTCAAAATCTCCCCTCCCCCAACTGCAGCCCAAAACCAGCCCAGCTCATCCCCGCCTCCCTAACGAGTCCTTCCTCCCACCTATCCCCTCCTCCCACCTCAAGCCTCACCCCCATCTCCTACCTACTAGCCTCAACCCACCCGCTTGACCTGTCCGTCCTCCCCTCCTTAAGTCCCCTCCGACGCTCACCTTTACTGGCTCCATCCCCGCCTCTTTGACTTGTCTGTCTTCTCTCCACCTACCTTCTCCTCTGTCCATCTTCTATCCACCTCCCCCTCTCTCTCTATTTATTTCAGAATGTCCTTCCCCTCCCCCATTTCTGAAGAATAGTCTAGACCCGAAACGTCAGTTTTCCCGCTCCCCTGATGCTGCTTGGCCTGCTGTGTTCATCCAGCTCTGCACCTTATCTCTTTCTTCAGAAGGAGGGTCCCTTTCAAGAAGGATCACTGGACTCAAAATTTTAACTGTGACCCTTCTTTGAAAAACCTTCAAACACCACACATCCCTGCATTTCAAGCTATTTCAAACACAATGACCCAGAGGGGTTTTCGTATAAACAATCATTCTGGACTGAAAACATTAACTCTGTTTCTATCTCCACATTTTTTTTTCAACTATATATTCATGGAGTATGGGCATCACTGACTGGCTACCATGTATTGCCCATTCTTAATAGCCCCTGAGAAGATGGTGCTGAGCTGCCATCTTGAACCACTGCAGTCCATGTGCTGTAGGTAGACCCACAATATTGTACTGGAAGGAATTCCAGGATTTGACCCAGTGACAGTGAACGAACAATGATATATTACCAAGTCAGGTTGTTGAGCCCCTTGGAGGAAAACTGACAGGTGGCCACGACATGTACCTGCTCAGAGATAGTAAGAACTGTTGATGCTGGAGTCAGAGATAACACAGTGTGGAGCTGAAGGAACACAGCAGGCCAGGCAGCATCTGAGGAACGGGAAAGTTGATGTTTCAGATCAGGACCCTCTCTCAAAAATCTCCCCTCCCCCAACTGCAGCCCAAAACCAGCCCAGCTCATCCCCGCCTCCCTAACCAGTCCTTCCTCCCACCTATCCCCTCCTCCCACCTCAAGCCTCACCCCCATCTCCTACCTACTAGCCTCAACCCACCCGCTTGACCTGTCCGTCCTCCCCTCCTTAAGTCCCCTCCGACGCTCACCTTTACTGGCTCCATCCCCGCCTCTTTGACTTGTCTGTCTTCTCTCCACCTACCTTCTCCTCTGTCCATCTTCTATCCACCTCCAAAATAAATGGAGAAAAGGTGGGGCTGGGGAAGGTAGGTGGGATGGCGATTGGTGAGTGTAGGTAGGCAGTGGTGGGGATTTGTCAGTGAGGTGGGAGGATCGGATAGGTGGGAGAGAAGATGGATAGGTTGTGTCAGGTCAAGGAGGTGGATATGAGATTAAGGTATGATGTGGACCCATGGTGCAGTGTAGGCTGGAAGCGAAGTGCCACCGTAGTCTGTTATACCGAATTATTTTCTGTAATGCTGGACATTTTATTTCTGTAAAAAATTTGTAACAAAAGAAGCTATGCCTAGGTACTTTTGTATCTAAGTCGGCATTGAAATTGGCCACGTATAAACATTTCACTGAGCTCATTGAGTATATGTGACAACAAAGGCTTTTTTGTTCTATTCTACCTATTCTAAAGAATTCAAACTCAATCCTAGTCCAGATCAGTTGAAATAGAGCACTCTACCTGAATGAAATATGTGTTTGAGGAAATATAATGTTTTTGCATAATAGCTGTAATAATGTCTGTTGGATTGTCCAAAACCACTATATTCATGCCCAGTTTACTACATTATGCAAGATAATAAAGGTCAATGTAAAGTTGCCATTGTCTTACCAGACTATAGGGCTGTTCTCTCATGAGAGAGAGGAAATTGGTGATGATTTAACCTTAGGCGAGGAAACAGTCACCTCAGCTGGTGCAAAAATTGAATCTACACTGTTCGCATCACTGTATCTCAAACCAACAGCCCAGCCGACTGACCCAAATGACCCTAAGGTGATGCTGCATCTCCTGTTGGAGTCAAGCACGCACAAGTCTTAAGATAACCACAGGTTGTAGAAGTCACATTTAATATGGTGTTCTGATAACGTACCAGTAAGTGTTTCTTACTGGATTTAAAGAAAATATTGACTCCTGGAAATTTGAAATTAATCTGATGAAAGATCCCACTCATTTTTTAGAAATCATATATTATGCATTTCCACATTTGTACGATTTTATTTTTCTAAGAAGCTAATTAAAATCAGTATTCGTTTGTTTACAAATGTTCCTCACTTTTACTAGCCCTTTGATTTGCTTCTTGTTTCTGATGTGTAATTTGCATCTTTGATGGTGAAGACAGTATTTGTTCAGCAGTAAAACTATCTGCCTCCTAATGTCTCCTGTCTCTACCAATAACACACCACTTTAGCTGTACTCTTGTTAATATGTTTATAAAAGCTCCTTCAACCTTCTTAATGTTCTTGCGTCATCTACATTCCCTGTGCTTCCCTAGTAAACCACAGCTAGATCTTTTTGGAGCTTTTATTTTTCAATGAAATGTGTTCAGTGGAATATTTTCAATTTCTTCAATTGTTTCCCACTGTTTATTTACTGCCAAATCTGTTAGTCTCGTTCCCCAATCAACCTCAGCAAGCTGTCAAAAGAATACATGCTAGACAGACTTTTTTTTTCCTTTTCTGGAAGATTTCAGTAATAGCAACTGTGTTTTTACATCCTTCCTTTCTGTTCATCACCACGGATATGTGTGTATATTGGTGAAAATAAATCAAGAAAATAGACACTTTTTATCTCTCAAATTTTGCAGTAAGGATTTGTTCATGGTACTCCTACTGATGTAATACTTTCAGTTTTTTAATTGGAGTTGTGGTTAGACTGCTTGTACTACTTTGAGTCATATAGAACAGGCAAAGCCTTTCAACCCATCAAGTTTATTCAAGCTCTCTGTATCAGTGTCATTCACTTCACTGAACCCCCCCCCCCCCCCCCACCATAGCCCTGTCAAGTGTCGTTATCTAATGTCCTTCTACCACCCCAGTAGGTAGAATGTTTCAGGTTGCTGCATAATTGCTGCATTAAAAAAAACGTTTTTTTTCAATTTTCTCTATATCTATGAGCCAAAATGTTAAACTGTATCAATTACACAACCAGCTAATGCAAAGGGATTTTCTTTTGTCTACCTTACCTAAACCTGCCATAATCTTTTACACCTCTATCAGATCTTCTCTTCGGAATTAGATTATTGGGAAACAGGTCCTGCTTCTCTAACCTAGCCTTGTAGCTGGAATCCATCATCACAGAAACCATTCTGATAAATCTGGACTGCGCCTTTTTGAGAAACCTCCCATCCTTCCTAAAGTTTAGTAATCAGTACTGGATTCATTTCCCCCCAGTTATGGCCTAGCCAGAGATTAATAAAGCTTTCACAGAACCTCCCTGCTTTTTCTCTTCATATCGCTATGTATTAGGTCAAATTCCATATTTGCTGTCTCAGCTGGCTGAATTCTGTGTGACCTGAAGGGACCATTTCAGTAAAATGAGGTCAGCCCTGAACTGCAACATTATCAAGGGCATTTAATAATGATAGGAAAGCTTTGAGAGTGTTGTGTCTATAATATCATTTTCTTTTAAATTCATTTGTGGGATGTCAGCATCGCTGGCTGGGCCAGCATTTATTGCCAATCCCTACTCGCCTTTTTAAAAAGGCTGTGGTGAGCTGCCTTTGGGAACCATTGCAGTCCATCTGCTAATGTCTATCAGATCATTCAGTCATATTGCTGAGTGGGCAATTATTATGTATTTGCATGGACATTCTTCAACATTATAAGGGGTTTTGAAATAAATCAGCAGTCTACAGGAACTATGTGTCTTCTGACCCTTGGCCAGTGCCTCAGGAAGGCAGCCAGGGGAAGCTGTCCTTGCAATTTGCTGTCCTAACTGAGGTCCAATTACAGCAGTTGCTTCAGGGGTGTGGTATCAGGCATACACATACATGTTCCATCCAGCAGAGCAGAACTAGTTCTGAGTGATTAGCACTTTGATTCAGACCAAGTTAGCTGAGGAGAGGAATGCTGTTGAGCATTGCAAATGGGTTATATCCTGGAGCACGTTTGCAAGTTACTTTGTTCACATGTCTAAGCACAATGCAGGACAATGAAAAGCAGTCACTCATAGGTGCAGGAAATCCTTGAATTTCAGGTTTTAAAAAATTAAAACTATGTGAGTATTAGGTTCGTAAGTCAGACATTCATAAATCAGGAACTCCCTATAGTCAACTCTTAATTCTCCTCTGAAATTGGTCCAAGAAGCGACTCAGTTAACAAGTGTCTAGGCCCGAAACGTCAGCTTTTGTGCTCCTGAGATGCTGCTGGGCCTGCTGTGTTCATCCAGCCTCACATTTTATTATCTCAGTTAACAAGTAGTTAGGGCTGAGCGACAAATGCTGGCCTTCCCTTGCAAGCAACACACACATCCCATGAATTAATAAATAAAAACACCTTTTTCACATTTAGATCTTTCCAGATATTTCTGGGTATGTCTGACAGCAGCGTATCACTGCCTTGAGAAGATGACCAATGCTCAGCATGACTAGCAACTACATTCCTGGCAGCTGGAGAATCATAGAAGACTGACTTCAGAGCAATTGCTCTGCATTTCCATAGGTACAAGGTGTTGTTGACTGCATGCACATGATCATCAAGGCTCCTAGCAAACAGCCTTTATGATGAGGAAATTCCAAGAATGTTCATCTAGTCTGGATTAAAAAAAGCAAACCCCACAGGTACAAGCAATATGGATGGATTTTTGGGACAATGGTTACCCATTGAAGGTGTGCCTAGCGATGCCTGTGAGGAACCTTTACCCTAAAGGAGAGGAGAGGTATGACAACCCTCCATGGGTGTGCCCAGGCAACCATCAAACTGCCCACTGGGCTGATGAAAATGAGATTCCCAAGTCAAACTCAATCAGGGAAGCATGAGGGTCTTACACATTGTGAGGAAACACTGTGTTCTGTACCATGAAACACAGCATTGCCTATATCAACAGGACACAATCACAATCTTCAGCCAACAAGGAGAATGCTGAGCATGGCATAATAAGGTGAGGAATCTCTTGAACTATACGTGAGTGGCATTGACAGGCATGCACTGGAGGTGTGAGATAATCTTATACAAAATCACATCATGTCTCTTCCAAGTTAACGTAATAAAAATACATTTCAATTACCAGTCCACCCTGTTATCCTTAGGTTTATGACATGCTTTCACAGATCCAGGAGGGTATGCAGATATGACCTGGCCCCACATGAGACTGATGGAGTAAAGGTGAAGGTAACAACTGAAATTGTTCAAAGGAAAGCATGGAGAGATTTTCTACGATTAAACTGACTTCCCTTTATTTAAAGTTGAACAAAAGCCACTGTAAGATCTAGCTGTTTGCCTGTAAGACACCAAGTGCATCTAGATACTCTTCCTCACATATGGGTACTCTAATGAAGAGCTGTCCCTGGTTGCAGAGCTGAGGTGGAAACAGATTGCTCAGTGTGTTGCCCTGTGGCCTGGGTTAGAGGCCTAGGGAGCCCCATCTGGCTGATAGGCTTCTGTACAGGAACAGAACCTCCCACAACCACTGCTGGTAGTGCAGCTGTGATCACTGCCTGGCAGGCTGAGGATTCACTGTCCAAACTCATTTTCCAGGCAGGAGCTCCCAGTTAGGGAGGGCAGCCAAACCTTCGTACTCTCAAGATTTGTTAGTACCTCCCTGTTGATTCTCTGGTAGTTGGATAGACTGCAAACTTGCTATCATCTCACTCTCCATTAAAGTTTTTTTTCTTTCACAGCATGAGGACGTTACTGTCTGGGCCAGCATTTATTACTCATACCTAATTGCTCAGAGGGCAGTTAAGAGTCAACCATATTGCTGTGGGTCTGGAGTCACGTAGGCCAGACCGAGGAAGGATGGCAGTTTCCTTCCCTAAAGGACATTAGTGAAGCGGATGGGTTTTTCCAACAATTGACAATGGTTTCATGATCATCGTTATATTCTTAATGAATAATCTTTTATCAAATTCCAATTCCACTGTCTGCCATGGTGGGATTCAAACCCAGGTCTGCAGAATATTGCCAAGGTATCTGAATTAATATTCTAGTGATAACACCACCAGGCCCATTCCTCCCCACATATGGAGGAAACTGTGCACTCATACACCTATGATATGATCTGGATGGACTCTTCCATCACCATGTCAGTCAGATGGTCCATCTCACCTCAAACAACTCAAGCATTTCTAATGTTTCTGACAACAGAGGCCTATCAGAGGCCTGGATCTCAGCACAGGTCTGGCCTCCCACAATCTTCCAACTGTCAGTGCATTTGCCATTACAGCCCAGACCTTTGTGAGGTGCTCTCACCAGTTTTACAAGCTGACAGTATCTGTGCCAGTAGAATGATTGGAAAGTGCGCGTTTTGAGAAATCTGCTGCCTCCTCAGGGGATGACAAGATCCTGCAGCTCCAGCAAATGCTCTTTCCTCTACTTTGTCATGACCGGTATGAGAAATACACATGTTTAAGGGTTGCAATAAATATCTTCCCAATCCACTGTGTAACTCTAGGAGACTGAAGATGGCACATGAACAGATCAGATATGGTACGTTTTTTATACAGAGAGTGCCTGTAACATGCTTCCAGGGGTAATAGTGGAGGCAGATATGATAGGGGCATTTGAGAGGCTATTAGATAGGCACATGAATAGGCAAGGAATGGAGGGATAGGGACCATGGGCAGGCAGAAGAGATTAGTTTAGTTTGGCACTATTTTTGGCACAACATCGTGGGCCAAAGGGCCTGTACTGTTTTATGTTCTAACACGGGCCTTTTCTGGGTATTGAAGCCACCATTCTCCTGTGAGCAGGCACAGTGACTTCCAACATCAATGGACACTTGTTCTGGTGATAGGCCCTCAGCCCCCAATCAGAGTGCCCAGTACCATTTCCTATTACAGAAGGTTGCTGAGTAGAGTTACTGTCAAAATCTGTCAGTACTGATTGCCTCAGCAATCTGCAACCCACTCTGATGCCTTGAACTCTAATACTTTTAACTTGAAAAAAATCATATGTTTAAAGCTGAATAAAGAGAATCATCTTGACTATGTGATAGTGTACATTGTAATCAGCGCCTGTTTTACATTTTGATTTTCAGGAGTGCTGAATAAAATACAGCAATGTGTGTATCATCTTGATGTCACCAGTCAAAGCTATCAATACCCACAAGCTGTTCTGAAGAAGAGCACTAGAGGATGACACATGAAGACTAGTAAACCAAAGACCCAGTTAATGACTGCCGATTTGACTGTGGGGTAAAGTCACTACAGTCTTACCAGACAATAGGACTGTTTCCTCATTTGAGGGCACCAGCTAATAGTGGTTTAACTTGAGGGTCACCATGCCTCTGACGAGGGGAACTGTTGAAAAGGAGAATCCTTCACGGTAACCTCAGCAAGAGCAGGAATTGAACCCAAGTTGTTGGCATCCCTTCGTATTGCAAGTCAGCCATCCAAGCTATTTGATCCCCAACCAAGGGAAGCAGATCAAAATGAAGGTGTAAATGTTGTGGATCAAAAGTTTGTTAATGCAAGTTGATTCAAGTACCAAGATTCAGTGGTGGCAGATTCTCAGGAAGGAGAGGAGAAATGTCTATGACAGTATGGAAAAATGCAGAGGCAAAAGACATAAGCAGTGAGATTTGGGAGAGGAACAGGTAACTGACTGGAGGAGAGGGCCAACCAACATTGTGGTGACCCCACGTAAAATGAGAGAAGCTGAAAAGTCTTGTGCTCTAAGATGAGGTAAAACAACATTGAAGGGAGAGTAAATCTTCTGGAACAGAATCTGAAATCTTTTGATTAAAATTTGATATGATCTTGGATGGATGAACTGAGTGCAGAAATGAGTGGGCAAATAAATTGAAATTGATAGTTTTTTTGTGAGGACATTGACGTTAGCATGTATCTTTTAAAATGAAAAACATAAAACATGGGATCATAACTCCTTCCACAAACTAGAATAATTATGACAATGAAATCTTGACTTTGGAAATTATGGAAGGAGGAAAAAGTAATTGTAAATATTCAATCGCCAAGGTCACAACTGAAAATCATAATTCTAGCAATAAAAAAGTTCAATTTTTGTTTGATATAACAACCAGTTTAATTTTTGGCACAACTAGGTCAGGCAAAAATCAATATTTTTGTTTGAAACAAATTGCTTTTGAACCATTTCTTCATATTGCATTTGCTTGGAATGTAACTCTGATGAGGTTCATTCAAGTCCAGTGGTTTGGCTGAGTTCAGAATTTTCAAGCTGCTATTGTAAAGTTGTTTGCTTATATATGTTTACAACAGACCTTTTAATATAATGAAGGTTAGGACACTACTATCAAAATGGTGAAGTGTTCTGTTGCCAAGGTTACCACAATCTTTTGTTATGCAACACAGATTACAATGTCGATTTGCAATGTTGAAGTGATCTATCACCATGGAAACAGCTAAGGTTCATATTTGAATGTTTAGAGAAAAAAATCTAAAATGCTAAATAGATACCGAAAGGCTTTCGGCAACATACAGAAAGCATTCCCACAAATGAGTAGGGCCTGACAAATCCAGGAACACTTGAGCCCAAAGTGAGTTATTAAATGTACCTTATGCATAAAAATGGACTAATCTACTCAAAATTAAAAAGAAAACAAAACCAATTTAATAATTAGGTCCCCATTTTGCACAACAAAGGTGAGAATTTGGCTTACATGTTATTCATAGGTTCACTGGTTCCTCCTGATACTTTTAAAAACAAAGGATGCAGTTGCATCAATGCAGTGTGTCCTTACCAGCTGCTGCTATCGCTGTTCTCTCCTGCACCACTACTGTAGTTTATAAATGTGCCAATTCAATAGCAGCATTCACTGCTCATTATAAAATCAGGGACAACCAAGGCTAAGGTCTGGAGCCAAATTGCCTGAGAAATATGAGCTTTGAATGAGTGATCAAAACTATCTGAAAAACAATGTTGTACTCTGAAAGGGTGATAATGGGAACTGCAGATGCTGGAGAATCCAAGATAATAAAATGTGGGGCTGGATGAACACAGCAGGCCCAGTAGCATCTCAGGAGCACAAAAGCTGACGTTTCGGGCCTAGACCCTTCATCTGATGAAGGGTCAGACACACCTGTTCCCTCTGTCACCACTTCAGAAGTCAGATCAGTCTGAATGTAAGTTTGCTCGCTGAGCTGGAAGGTTCGTTTTCAAACGTTTCGTCACCTTTTTTTTTATTTGAAAAAATATACTTTATTCATAGAATGTACAAAAAATAAAACATTTATACACCTACCCAGTCATGCAAGCCACTCCAGGTTACCCAGGGGTACGTACACCAACTAAAGGGAAAAAAAAACAAAACAGAGAAAAAAAAAACAAAGCAAAGAAGCCGCCCCGGCAGTCGTCACCCCGCACAGTCCCAGTTGGCCCCCTGACCAGTTGGGGAAGGCGCCAGCTGGGCCCAGTTACCAGATAGGATTCTTTTCCCTTTTCTGGACGAGGGGGCTCATACGGTGGTCTTTCCCCACCGCGCCTTGGCGGCGGCTGCCCCAAGCTTTAGCGCGTCCCTCAGCACGTAGCCCTGGACCTTGGAGTGCGCCAGTCTGCAACACTCGGTCGGGGTCAGTTCTTTCAGCTGGCAGACCAGCAAGTTGCGGGCAGACCAAAGAGCGTCTTTCACCGCATTGATGGTCCTCCAGGCGCAGTTGATGTTGGTCTCGGTGTGCGTCCCCGGAAACAGCCCGTAGAGCACGGAGTCCCGCGTCACGGAGCTGCTCGGGACGAACCTCGACAAATACCACTGCATCCCCCTCCAGACCTCCTGCGCATAGGCACACTCCAGAAGGAGGTGATCAACAGTCTCGTCCCCCCCGCAGCCACCTCTAGGGCAGCGTGCGGTGGTGCAGAGATTCCGGGCATGCATAAAGGATCTCACTGGCAGAGCCCCTCTCACCGCCAGCCAAGCAATGTCCTTGTGCTTGTTTGAAAGTTCTGGCGATGAGGCATTCTGCCAAACGACTTTGGCAGTCTGCATGGGGAACCACACGACGGGATCCACCCTCTCCTTTTCCCGAAGGGTCCCGAGGATACGACGTGCTGACCACTGCCTGACGGCCTTGTGGTCAAAGGTGTTTCCTTTCAAAAATTTCTCCACGAAGGACAGGTGGTACGGAACGGTCCAACTACTCGGAGCGTTCCGCGGCAACGAGGCCAGGCCCATCCTTCGCAACACCGGGGACAGGTAGAACCTCAGTAAGTAGTGACACTTGGTGTTTGCGTACTGAGGATCTACGCACAGCTTGATGCAGCCACACACAAAGGTAGCCGTCAGGGCGAGGGTGGCGTCCGGTACACCCTTTCCCCCATTTCCCAGGTCTTTGTACATGGTATCTCTGCGGACCCGGTCCATCCTCGACCCCCAAATGAAGTGGAAGATGGCCCGGGTGACCACAGCGGCGCAGGTCCAGGTAATAGGCCAGGCCTGCGCCACATACAACAGTACCGAAAGCCCCTTGCACCTGACAACCAGGTTCTTACCCGCGATGGAGAGGGACCGGAGCGTCCACCTGCCCAGCTTCTGCTTAAATTTGGAGATACGCTCCTCCCAAGTCTTAGTGCATGCCCCAGCTCCACCAAACCAAACACCCAGCACCTTCAGGTAGTCTGTCCTGACGGTGAAGGGGATGAAGGAGCGGTCGTCCCAGTTCCCGAAGAACATGACCTCGCTCTTACCCCTATTGACTTTGGCACCCGAGGCCAGTTCAAACTGGCCGCAGATGTCCAACAGCCTACTCACCGACCGACGATCGGTGCAGAAGACGGCGACATCATCCATGTACAGGGAGGTCTTGACCTGAAGGCCTCCGCTGCCTGGGATAGTCACGCCCCTCAGGCTCACGTCCTTCCTGATGGAGGCGGCGAAGGGCTCCACACAGCACACGAACAAGGCAGGAGAGAGCGGGCAGCCCTGCCTGACTCCAGATCTAACAGGAAAACTGTCTGATTCCCACCCGTTGATCGAGACTGCGCTAACGATGTTGGCGTAGAGCAGCCGGATCCAATTGCGGATGCCCTCCCCGAACCCCAATTTGGAGAGGACGTCCCTCATGTAAGCATGAGAGACCCTGTCGAAGGCCTTCTCCTGGTCCAGGCTGACGAGGCAGGTGTCCACCCGCCTGTCCTGTACGTAGGCGATCGTATCCCTGATGAGCGCGAGGCTCTCAGCGATTTTCCTGCCCGGCACAGCACAGGTTTGGTCAGGGTGAATCACCGACTCCAGGACAGACCTGACCCGGTTGGCAATGACCTTGGCCAGGATTTTGTAGTCCACGTTCAAAAGTGAAATGGGACGCCAATTCTTAATTTCTTCCCTCTCCCCCTTCCTCTTGTAAATGAGGGTGATGATGCCCTTCCTCATGGACTTGCACATTTCCCCTGCCCGAAGCGCACTATCGTACACCTCCAGCAGGTCCTGGCCGACCAGGCCCCACAGAGCAGAATACAGCTCGACCGGTAAGCCATCACTTCCGGGAGTCCTATTCCTCTGCAAGGACTTGAGGGCTCTGGCCAGCTCGTCCAGGGATATCGGCCGGTCCAGCCACTCCCTCGTGCCGTCGTCTAAGACCTCCGTGATAGACGACAGGAACGACTCGGAGGCCGTGCTGTCCGTGGGCTTCGTGTCGTACAGTCCGGCATAGAAGGATCTGCTGATCCTCAAAACGTCGGGCCGAGACGACGTCACCGAGCCGTCGTCCTCCTTCAGCCGGCTAAGCACAGAGCTCTCTTTGTGCACCTTCTGAAAGAAGAAACGCGAGCACGTCTCGTCCTGCTCCACGGAGCGGACCCTGGACCGGAAGATTATCCTGGAGGCCTCCGCGGCGAAGAGCGAGGCTTGCTGGCCCCTCACCTCGCGGAGGTCCTCCGTGACATCGACCCCCATCAACTGCAGAAGGAGCAGGTTCTGCACCCTTTTCTGGAGTCGCAACAGCTTTCCCCGCCTCTCTCTTGCCTTCTGAACACCCTTGAGGACAAAGAACCTCTTGATGTTCTCCTTCACCGTCTCCCACCAGTCGCCTGGAGACTCAAAGAAGGGTTTCACGGTTCTCCAACCGGTGTACTCCCTCTTAAGCCCCTCAACGTTCTCTGGGGTCAACAGAGTCGTGTTGAGCTTCCACGTCCCCTTGCCGGCCGGCTGGTCGTCCTGTAAGTGACAGTCGGCCAACAGGAGGCAGTGGTCAGAGAAGAACACCGGCTCGACACCAGTGGATCTGACCGAGAACGTCCGTGACACAAACAGGAAGTCTATCCTTGAGCGGATAGACCCGTCTGGCCGCAACCAGGTGTACCTCTGCTGCGCTCCGTCTGCAGGGGTGCTGAAGACGTCAAGCAGCTTGGCGTCCTTCACCGTGCCCATCAGGAATCTGGACGTGACGTCCAGTTGAATCCCCCCACCCGCTGTCCCCACGCCGGACCTTCCATCTGCATCAATGATGCAGTTGAAGTCTCCGCCTAGGATGACTGGCCTGGACATAGCCAGCAGGGGTGGAAGCCGCTGCAGGACGTCCAACCGCTCACTCCGTACCACTGGGGCGTACACGTTGATCAGCCTCAGGGGAGCATTCCTGTAGGTGATGTCAGCCACTAGGAGGCGCCCCCACACCACCTCCTGAACTTGAGAGATGGTGAAGTTGTGCCCCCGCAGCAGAATAGCCAGGCCCGAGGAGCGACAGTCGTTAACCCCCGACCAGATCGAAGGCCCACAGGTCCAGGCGCCAGACCATTTCCCGTACCTGCCGAGGTGCGGTATCCCGCACTCCTGCAGAAACAGGAGGTCCGCCTTGATGGTGGTCAGGTAGGCCAACGTGGACACACATCTCGCGGTTGACTTGACGCTGCGCACATTAATGCTCGCAATTCGTACCCCCATTGTGGGCAGTGACTGCAGTACCCTCCCCAGGTCCAAGGTCCAGCCCCTCCATCTGTCCCTTCATGCCCATTGCCCGGGCTAACTGCTGGACGCTCTCTGGGCTCAGGAAACCGTCTGTGCTGCCTTCTGGGTGGCATCCCCCCGCCAGGGGTGCGGAGGCAGGAGGGTCCGGCTCCGGATCAGGCTGGGGACGTGCTGTTTCCTCCTTCCCGCCTGGAAGTTCCGGGGGGCCCTCCACTGCTCCAGCGGCACTTGACTGGGTGTCGGAGTGAGCCTCAGGACGCCTCCCGTCACTTGGAAGCGGGGTGCTGCTTTCCTTCCCCCTCGAGACCTTTAACTTCTGCTTCGGGTGGGCCCTCTCCGAATCCTCCTCGTCAGAGGAGCTCTTATCGCCCCCCTGTAGCTGCCTCTTCCCTCCTGATTGTTGCGGTTCCTGGGCCCGTCGACGCACCTTCCTCCTCGCTTTCCGGACTGTAGTCCACTCCCCTGGGTTGCCTGCTGCCGCCTCCATTGGCTCCGGGTTGTCGGGGGGGATCGGAGCCTGCAGGGGTGCTTTGCTGGCCTCGGGCCCATCCTGCAGGGCTGGGCCCTCCTGCACGGCCTGGCCCTCCTGCACATTAGTGGGGTCCTTGCTGGGCCCTGGTGCCTTCCTCTCCTCCGGGGGGGCTGGCCCCGCATTTCCCCTGCCGGCGACCTGGGCGTAGGTGGTACCCCGCCGCGGGCATGCCCTATAGAAGTGGCCCGCTTCCCCGCAAAGGTTGCAGCTTCTCTCTTGTGGGCAATCCTTTGCAAGGTGTCCCTCCTCCCTGCAGTTCCTGCAGATGGTGACTTTGCAGTCGGCCGCCACGTGACCTGACCTACCACAGGCATGGCAGACTTTAGGTTGCCCTGCATAGGTCAGGTAGCCCCTGCTCCCGCCGATCGCGAAGCTGGACGGTGGGTGTGCGACATTCCCGTCTGCGCCCATCCTCAGCGTCACCTTGACCTGCCTCTTACTCGTCCAGATGCCAAAGGGGTCCACGATGTCAGTTAGGTCCCCTTCCACCTTCACATACCTTCCGAGGAAGGTCAGGACATCAACTGCTGGCACATGCGGGTTGTACATGTGTACAGTCACCATACGGCTCCTCTGCGCTGGCATCACAAACAGCGGGACAGCGGTCAATACAGAGAGGGGGCCCTCACCTCCTTTCTCCTTGAAAACCTCCAGGAAGCGCTCGCAAAGCTTGGCACTCCTGAAGGTCACATCGTAAAAACCTCCTCCAGGGAAATCCTGCAGGCAGTAAATGTCCGCAGCAGCAAACTCACAACAGTCCAACAGGACCCTCTTCACGAAGAAGGTGCGGTCCACAGGTGCACCTTCATCCACCTTCTTTACAGAAACACGGATGGTGTTCCGGACCCCCTGACCTGGGGCACGAGCACTTGCCGCAGCCATCGTTGCAGGTTGGCTGCTCCCCTGAACCAGCGTTAGGCCGAAGCCAGCATTAAGATCCACTGGTCGCAAGGGTGCACAGCCAACCCGACGTCCTCCTTTCACCTCCAAGACAGCACTCTCCTCCTCTCAGTCCACAAGAGAGTGGGTCTTTATTGTGTTTGAGATGTAAGCTGGTTCACTGAGCTGTAAGGTTTGTCCCCAGATGTTTCGTCACCATTCTAGGTAACATCATCAGTGAGCCTTCAATGAAGCGCTGGTGTTATGTCCCACTTTCTATTTATCTGGTTAGGTTTCCTTGGGTTGGTGATGTCATTTCCTGGGTTGGTAATGTCATTTCCTGTGTCACCAACCCAAGGAAACCTAAACACATAAATAGAAAGCGGGACATAACACCAGCGCTTCACCGGAGGCTCACTGATGATGTTACCTAGAATGGTGACAAAACGTCTGAAAACGAACCTTCCAGCTCAGCGAGCAAACTCACATCCAGAACCTCAACCTGAGCTATAAATCTTCTTAAAACTCGCTATCAGATCAGTCTTCCTGGGAATCAACCCAAGGAAAACAATGGGCCTGGACAATGTCCTTGGCCAAGCACTCAGATCCTGTGTGGACTGACTGGTGGAGGTATTCCTTGACATCTTCAACCTCTCCCTCCTATGGCCAAAGTCCCCACTTGCTTCAAGAATACCACCATTATTCCTGTACTGAAGAAAACACATGCAGTGTGCCTTAATGACTACCACCCAATAGCTCCGTCTTCAATAATTTTGAAGTGCTTCGAGAAGCTGGGCATGGCCCACATCAATTCCAGTCTCCCAACATGACTTGATCCCCTACAGTTTCTGAAGAAGGGTCACCAGAACCGAAACGTTAACTCTGACTTTTTTCTTCACAGATGCTGCCAGGCCTGCTGAGCTTTTCCAGCAACTTCTGTTTTTGTTTGATCTCCTACAGTTTGCCTACCGATATAACCGGTCCACAAAGGATGCCATATCCCTAGCCTTGCACTCATCCGTGGAACATCTGGACAACTGAGACACCGGTATCAGGATCCAGTTCATTGAAGGCAGAGCTGTTGTCAACACCATTATCCCCTCCAGACTGATCTCAAAACTGTGTGATCTTGGTCTCAGCTCTGCCCTCTGCAATTGGATCCTCAGCTTTCTTCCACAATAACAGTTAACACTGGAGCTTCCCAAGAATGCGTCCTCAGCCTCCTACTGTACTCCCTGTACACATATGACTGTGTTGCAAAATTCCGAACGAACGCCATCTACAAGTTTGCTGATGACACCACTGTAGTGGGACGGATATCTAACAACGATAAGTCAAAATACAGAAGGGAGATAGAGAACTTGGTGACGTGGTGCAATGAAAACAAACTGTTTCTCAATGTCGGCAAAACTAAAGAACTGATCACCGTCTTCAGACAGAAAGGAGGAGAACACATCTCCATCTATATCAACAGAACTGAGGTTGAGACAGTGAAGAGCATCAAGTTCCTTGGAGTGACAATAACGTGTCCTGGACTTTCCACGTAAATGCAACAGTCAAGAAAGCACAACAATGCCTCTTCTTCCTCAGGCAGCTCAGGAAATTTGGAATATCCACAAAGACCCTCACCAACTTCTACAGAAGTGCCACTGAAAGTACACTGTCCGAGTTCATAATGGCCTGGAATGGCAACTGCTCTGCCCAGGACCATAAGAAACTATAGAAAGTTGTGTGCACAGCCCACACCATCTCAGAAGCCAAACTTACATCCATGGACACCATTTACACAGCTCGCTGCCACAGAAAGGCAGTCAACATCATCAAAAACCCATCACACTCTGGCAATGCTCTCCAATAACCTTTTCTGTCAGACAGAAGATAGAGAAGCCTGAACGCACACAAGAGCAGGTTCAGAATCAGCTTCTTTCCGGCTGCTATCAGACTGTTGAATGGGCTGCAGCCTCAAATAATGTAACCTGTATGCCTCTAAGTCTTTTTTGATCTATACACACTTTGCTTGCTGTGATTTGCCTGTTTTACTTGTAAACAAAGCTTTTCACTATATTTTGGTACACATGACAAGAAATCAATTAATTGTAATTGGTTCCAACATAAACCTTTTCCCACGGTGACGGTATTGTTGATTCCTTTGGCTGTTTGGAATAACCTGCAACAGGTTCCATGGCATTTATTAGAGTTCTGTCTTCAGAACAGCTGCCTGCAGTCATTTTTAAAGCAAATGGTAAAATGTCTGTCTCTAATCCTAACCATAACCCTATAGTAGGTGACCTAGTCCAAAGTTCTTTTTCAAACAAGGTGGGTGATTAGATCGGTTATACATCCAATGGGTAGATTTTACATCTTGAGAATTTGAGGCTCCCAATGCCTTTGTATTTGGAATTCTCATTCAATTAGAAATATCCTTTTTAATTACTTTCAGGAAATGGCATTTAGTCAACATCAGTTCAGAAGTTTCCTCTCATTCTGTTTGAGACAGGGGTATGGTTCTAGCTGGAGGGAAAAGTGATATGATCCTCAGGTGACCATCCTGTTGTGGTCAGTTTTAAAATATAAAATATATTTTGAAGTTCAGAATAAACTAAAATATGACATTGCACTTCAAAGATAGAGCCAATTGCTTTGGAATGTGAATTTAGAATTTAGAATTGCTTTAGATCGTGGAAGTCACAATGGAAATCCTTTTCTTTAACTTCTTATGGCATAGTTAAATTATTTCTCCATGTCTATCATTTATCTGTCTCCAGTTATCCAGATAATACGGGTCATTCTATGTCTTAGGTGTTTTATCTCCAATCCACTCCCTTTCCCTTTGCCTTCTAATTCTTTTTAAACTTTGGGAAGATTCAGAACTCACAATATCAAAGGAAATTGACTGACTATCTCTGACTGAGCATTTCCAGTGTTTTCTGTTGTGTTTTAACATGATTTCAAGCTCCATATTGTAATCATTTTCATAAACAACAGAAGAAAACCACACCACAATCTACTTAGTTGGAATCATAGAATCATTAAGCCTGTTATATTTATTTTTTTAATAAAAGCTTTTAACTAAAATAACATCTCACCTTTACCTTGTAAGCAAATCCTCAATAAGTATGTCCTCAATTATCTTCTGAAAGTTTGTTTAGTAACCAATTCTACCAGCATTTCAGATTGTGCTTTCTGAATAATATGTAAAGTAACCAAACCATTGGCTGCTGTCTCAATAGAGAGACAATTGGTGGAGATTTAACCTGAATGTCAAGGTTGAGAAGGAGAATCCTTCATCATAACCTCTGCTAGAACAGGAACTGGACCAATGCTGCTGGTATCACGCTGCACAGCAAACCACTCTTCCAGCCAACTGAGCTAACCTGCCTAGCCAACCTTACCAGGCCATAGAGCTACTCTCTCATTAGAGAGACAGGGAGGACTGGTGATGGTTTAACCTAAAGATCAGCACACTTCATGGTAACATCAGCTGGTGCAGGAATCGAACCCACGCTTTTAAGTATCACTCTGCAGTATAAGCTAGTCATCAGCCAACTGAGTTAAACTGACCACCAAACTGAGCTAGATGATACCTGTGTGAAGAACTTCTCCCATTTTCTGTCTAGCTCTTTTGACAATTATTTGAATTCCACAACCTCTGCTGATTGCTCCACATGCCAGAGCAAGCCTTTTATACATTTGAATATGCCTACTGGGTTTCTCCATAATTCTCTATCTTCTAGAGAAAGGTATCTTAATTTCTCCAATCTCATGAAACTGATACGTACCATTAGGTAACCTTATCTGCATCCTCCTTCTGACTTTGATGGCCTTCCTGAAATGTGGAGTCAGAATCATACTCAGTTAAGGACGAACCAAAGATTTGTAAGTGAACATAACATCCTTGTTTTGTATTCAATATCACAATCTAGAAACTCAGTTGCACTAATTCCCCTTGCAAAACTTGCTGAATGGGTGGTACAGTGGTTCAGTGGTTAGCACTGCTGCATCACAGCACCAGGGATCTGGGACTGATTCCAGCCTTGGATGACCGTGTGGAGTTTGTATGTTTTCCCCATGTCTGTGTGTGTCCCCTCTGGGTGCTCCAGTTTCCTCTTACAATCCAAATATGTGCAGGTTAGGTGGATTGACCATGTTAAATTATCTGGAGTGTGCCGGGTTGTATAGTCTAGGTGGATTAGCTGTGGGAATTGCAGGGTTACTGGGATAGGATGTGACGGGCTACGTCTGGATGGGATACTCTTCAGAGGGCCAGTGCCGACTCATTGGGCCTTGCAACCTTCAAAAGTTTGTGCACATGCATCTTCAGATCCCTCTGTTCTTGTATCCTGCTTAAAATAGTACTCCTTCAATTTTACTACTTTTGATGTTGTTTCTCCTAATGTGTACATGTATTCAAATGAAATTGTGTCAAACATATGTCTATCCATTTCATTGGTCCCTCAGAATCCTGCTGGTGCCTGCTAATATTCTGCTTATTATTATGTTGCTAAGTTTTATATTGTCTGCAAACTTTAGAATTTTACTCCTGATACCTAAATATATATAAATAAAAGAAGAAATTGTGATTCTAATGCAGACAGCTGGCTGACCCTGTTTCCTACTTCTCACCTGTCAGAAAAATATCCATTTACTGAGAATTCTTGCCTCCCATCACTTTGTCAATGATTGGAGGCTTGGGTCCACCCCTTCCAGAGGGGAACAGTAACTCCCTGAACAGATTGATTCAAAGATATCATACACCAAGTTCTCACCATTCCATTTCACTCTCTGACTGGTGATGCCCATTGAAAATCTAGATATAAAACAATACTACATCACCCCAATCAGCTCTTTCTGTTATTCAATCAACATTGACAGTCATAAAATAACCAACCTTAAACAAATCTATTCTCACTATCCTTTTTATCTGTTGGCTGTTTAAGTAAGGATTCATTTTGTCATTGATAATGATTTCTTGTTTTCCCACTAATGGAATTCAAGTGACTGGTCCATCTCTTTTTCGAACAGTCGGATGGCATTTACTATTCTCCAGTTCTCTGACATCATTCCAGTATCAGTGAAGGATTATAATGTTGGGGACAGAACATTTCATTCCAGTTTCCCTGAACAACCTAGAAAGCATCTTATCTCGAAAGGTCAAAAATAATTATTCATATTATAATTCCAAGCCAGTAAATGAAGAAACAGAGGCTTCTTCTAAGAACTCAGCCACAACTTTAAAAGAAATAAGATGTAGACCTTCAATTCATGCGGTTTATTCTTTTTACTTCCATGTCAGTTGTTTCAGAGAGAAACTGGGAATGAGCACATTCCCCTTTAACAATCACCCAACTGCTCAAAAGACTTTGAAAAACAATCTCAAAAGCAAACATACAAGTGGTAGTGTTCAGGATCTTTGTTAATTCCGATTACTTTAGAAACTGGGAATAAATGCAGTAAAGAGTGACAAACATTCCAGAAATTTATCAACTTGGAACAGTCTAATAGTGTCACATGAAATGTGGATAGCTCAAGTAAATAATATACAAGGTGTATATTTTATCTACTGATCTATGCAAAGCACCTAGAAAACCTGAGAGCCTATTATTTTTTTGTTATGCATGCATTCTCCACCTGCAAAGTACAAATGTAACTCTTTACATACATGCACCGTAAAAGGAACATGCATCAAATCACACTAAGGCAAACTATCTCCATGATGATAGACACACAGAAGAAGCTGCAGGTTGATCTCACATTTGTCCCTGTTTGTACTTCTTCAACTTGCACATGTGAAGATTCATTGAAACCGAAAGAATGTTGAGAGGCCTGAATGGAGTGGACATGGAGAAGATGTTTCTATCAGTCGGAGAGACCAGGGCCTGAGGTCACAGCCTCAGATTGAAGGGGTGATCCTTTAGAACTGAGATGAGGTGGAATTTCTTTAGCCAAAGAATGTTGAATCTGTGAAACTCTTTATGAGTGTGTGTGTGTGTGTGTGTGTGTAACTCATTGCTGCAGCGGGCTGCGAGCCAGGTCACTGGATGTATTTAAGACAGACATATATACGTAGGTTCTTCTTCAGTGATCAAAGTGATCAAGGGTGATGGGAGGAAAGCAGGAAAATTGGGTTGAGGAACATTTCAGTCATTATTGATCAGTGGAGCAATTTTGATGGGCCAAATAGCCTAATTCTGCTGTGACATCTTATGGTCTTAAGGCTATTTGCAGGACAAGCTGTCTGTTACCACAAAGAAACAGAACGAGATTAAAAGACATCTCAGAGGTGATACCCTTTATATCTTCATTAAGTCAGTGGCTGTTTACTGTTATATTGTTTAAAAAGTGTTTGGTATTGTCATGTGTTTGTGCCACAAATGTCAAGAATCCAACATAACTCACTATTTCACTCATGCACACAACTAATAATGTACTGTTCTACAACACATGGTAAGACTTAAGAAATACATTCAATGCCATTCAGCTCACGTGGACAGTGATTCTGGGGAATTAATAATGAAAAATATGGACATGTTGGAAATGTTAACAGGTATTTTATGCCTGTGTTCACTTAGATGGGCAGATGGTGGGGATTTGAATTCAATTTGAATTTGGGGTGGCACAGTGGCTCAGTGGTTAGCACTGCAGCCTCACAGCACCAGGGACCTGGGTTCGATTCCAGCCTTGGGCAACTGTCTGTGTGGAGTTTGCACATTCTCCCTGTGTCTGCGTGGGTTTCCTCTGGGTACTCCAGTTTCCTCCCACAGTCCAAAGGTGTGTAGGCTGGGTGGATTGACCATGCTAAATTGCCCATAGTTCTCAGGGGTGTGTGGCTTATAGGGGGATGGGTCTGGGACTGGGTCTGGGTGGGATGTTTCAAGGGGTAGTGTGGACTTGTTGGGCCGAAGGACCTGTTTCCACACTGTATGGAATCTAATCTAAAAGTCCAAAGTGGTGAACATTGTTAATTGTTGGGAAAATTATCGGGTTCACTAATTTCCTTCAAGAGGGAAACTGCCAACCTTACTTAGCCTGGACAACATGTGACTCCACATCCACAGCAGTGTGTTTAGCTCTTAACTACCCTCAGGGGTGGGCAATAAATGCTGGCCTAGCTAGTGATACCCTCATCCCATGAATGAATTAAAATAAAACTGATGTTGACCATTGAAGTTTCAATCAGAATTGTAGAAGAAGGACTATTGATTGTGTACACCAATCGCATTGCCAACTTTACTGGTGACGGCATCTGCAAAGACTTAAGCAGAAGCATCAACTGCATCTGCTTCCGTGGCAATGAATCTATTTACTTTAACTGAACAAAATAAGCCTGGGTTGATCAGCTACATTGAGTCCCACACGACAACCCGGAGTTGTTTGTCCCTCTACCACAGTTTTTGCACCTAACATATAGGAAATACAGGAAGGCTGTATTGTCCTGTGGTCCATGCTAGTGGCCCTGGAGAGGCGGATCACAACAGGCGGGGCATTCCTGCTAGTGGACCTATTAGAGGCCAGCAAACACAGTGCAATTTTATCTCATTTCCCTCCCTTTGTCCCAGGGAAGGTTCTCCTGCTCCACCTTCACCACTTGGAGAGGGGACATCAGGGATCATATGGATCCCATTCAGCATCAATGAGGCAACATTCTGTCACACAATAAAAAGAGAAAGTGCTGGAGAATGTCAGTGGGTCTGACAGCACTTGTGGAAAGAAACAGAGTTAATTTTTTGAGTCTGATGTGAATCTTCTTCAGAATATTTACTCCCCTCTGATGCCAGACCTCAGCTGGAGTGTTGGGTAGAGTTGTGGGTGCCACATTGTAGAAAAGATGTGAACGTACTGGAAAGAGCACAGAAGTGGTTTACAAGAATGGTTCCAGAAATGAACAACTTCAGTGAAGAAGATCGATTGAAGAAGATGGGACTGTTCTCCTTCAAGAGAAGAGGGCTGAGAGGAGATTTCATTGAGGTTTCATAATCATGAGCAGACTGGATAGAGTAGATGGTGAAGCTGTTTCTGCTCATAAACAGAACAAGAATGAGTGGGTATAGATTTAAAGTGATGAGCAAACAAAGCAAGGATGACATGAGAAAAAACTTTTTCAAACAGCAATTAGTCAGGGGATTGAATGTGCTGCCTGGAATCGAGGCATTCGAGAGGGGCATTGGATGTCTTTTTGGTTAGAAATGGTATGCGGGGATATAGACAAAAGGCAGGAGATTGGCACTAGGTAACAGAACTGATGCTGAATGACTGCCTCCTGCAAGGTAAGAATTTTAATAATATTGAAAAT
Organism: Stegostoma tigrinum; assembly: GCF_030684315.1. Lineage (NCBI taxonomy): Eukaryota > Metazoa > Chordata > Chondrichthyes > Orectolobiformes > Stegostomatidae > Stegostoma > Stegostoma tigrinum. The sequence goes on along the minus strand of NC_081358.1, from coordinate 32,087,774 downwards.
CTCTCAATTGACTATGATGCCATTTTGTGCTTTTCTGTATATGGTAGCTAATGTAACATATCGGACAGTTACTTGAATTCTTTTTGAGTCAGGTATCTGAAGTTTATCTACAACTATTTGTAAGGTTGCTATATCACAGATTCAGATATATAGTATTGGTTATATACTACTGATGTTACTGTGTTTTACACTGACTGACTTCATCACACAGAGATTTAGTGACTGAAGGTGACAAATTGAAGGTACAGTTCTGTGTGGTCTAGAATCTTAGCCGTAATTGAACATGCCACCTTCTTCTTAAAGAGAGTGCACCCTTTGCTGATAACATGATCAAAGACACAACAGATAATTGTCTGCAGGCGTTCATTCAAGTTTTAATGCTCGCACGGTACAGCCAGATCTAGACCTTGTACTGCATCATAGCCTGTTGGCATAGCTTCACTCTGTGGTGTGCTATCTTTCATAGCAGATGGTGCGCGTCATTAATCATTGCAATGTGGTTGTGGTCTGGTATAATATTGTGTCATCCTGTAAGAAGGATATTGATGAAATGCAATTTGCATCTATTTATTTGCATTGGCCATTACTGTTTACAATGTCCTATGACCTGCGGTTTTCTTGAATCCATGAGCTCAAATAAAAGTCTCAAATTCATATGCTTTGACCTGGTTCAGATTGGGATGCTTGTCTGCATGCTTATTTATTATGCTTTTGTACCACTCACAAGATGTGGGCAAATGTTGGCTAGACCAGCATTTATTGCCCATCAAAGGTCGAGAGGTAACCCTATATAAGTTTATAAAATAATCAGGGTTTTAGATTGGGTTAATGGTAGGTGTGTTTTTCACGAGGATGGGAGATTTCAAGACTAGGAGGATTTTTAAGGTGAGAGAAGAGAAATTTTAAAAAGATACGAGGGGCGAAGTTTTTACACAGAGGGTGGCTTGTGTAATGAAATGAACTTCTTGAAGAAGTGTTGGATGTGGGTACAATTACATTGTTTAAAAGACATTTGGATAAATACATGACTAGGAAAGATTTGGAGGACATGGGCCAGAACAGACTTTCTTCTGTGCTGTATCATTTCCATGGTTCTTTGTTTCTAAAGTCAACAATTATGGGCACGGCTGGAAGGCTATCCATACATCTTCCAATCATGAGGCAGAAGTAATATGGTGATATAAGTTAGACTGGCAAATTTTAACCATTCATTGAACTAACATATGCTCCTTTCTGGAATCACTTGGTCCTGATCTGCAGCCTATCGAGAAGGAAACAGCTTCCCATTGTACATCAATGTCTGCTGCTGTGTCACTGTATCTGCTTTTTCAAGTTTACCACCTTGGATCAATGTAATAACTGCTCAGCCTGGTCCCAAGTTACCAAATGAACTGAGATAGTGGGAACTGCTGATGCTGCAGAATCTGAGGCAACAAGAAAGAAAAGGGAAGAAGGGTCACGGCCCGAAACATCAGCTTTTCTGCTGCTCTGATGTTGCTTGGCCTGCTGTGTTCATCCAGCTCTACACCACATGAACTGACTTTTATCGAAAACATGCAACTTCTGCACACTGACTGGCATGTCTTGCCAAGTTTTATCAAGGTGAAGTTTGGCTTTCTGTCATTTCTCTATGATTTTCTCACTCATGCCTGTTATTACTTCAGGTGTCAGTAGGTCGTAACATTTAGAACAGCAATTTGGGCACAATATGATACTAGTCTCTGGACTGACCTACTTTCCATATCTTCAACTGATGATTTTCTCCTCAAGAATTGACTTGTACAAGTGCTGGATTTGGTCTTTTTTTTTAAAAATAATCCCTTTTGCAAATTTCAACTGCAGCCTCAATCTTTCAGTTTGAATGGGAATAGTGTGGAAATTTTATATTACATAAAGTGGTTTGTTGGAAAGATTGGCTAATATCTCTCCTCTAGCCAATCGAACAGGCTTATTTTGTTTCTTTTCAGCTAAACACCCATGTGAAAAATAATAAAACCTCTTGCACTTTTTCTCCATCCTTTCCTTTTGTGTGATGTCCTTCATAATATTTGCATACTGCCTTCTGGCTTTGATCTTTGCTGCAATTTTTTTATATTTTCTCAATCTGTTATGCTAATTTAGACTGAAGGATCTCTCAGCATAATGCAAAGCTTCATTTGTTCTTGTGTTAATTAGCTCCAGTTGATGATTGATCACATCAGAGCTTCTTCACACATCAAAAACTTCTTGAGAGTACGTTTTCCTATCTCACCTGACTTGCTCTCACAGCAGGATTCTTCATGCCTAAGATAATCCGAACTCTGATGAGATTGACTTTCAACTCACAGGATTCAAACAGTGCAGTCACATTCTAATCAATAGTTTCCCTCTCCCAGTGAGATCTGATGTTGAGCAAATAACCAGGCATGTATTGCTGGCCTGACAATTAGGGAGGGCTTTTTTTCACATAAGCATGAATGACATGTAAATGCAAAATGTTTTCTGATGCTCACCATCAAGCAGCTCAACCTGCCTTTAAAGTTAAGAGAACTCAATATTTCATCAATTTTGGAGGGTCTAACTAACTTTAGTCGAACTAACTAACTTCTGAGTACTGCTTCTTGAGTCCAGGATGCTTTCCATAAAGCTCTTCAATTACAGCACAACAGATACACATGGCTCTCTGATTCTGGTACAGCGTCTGCCTCTGGTCATATCTCTTTGCATTAACATGTTGCACTGACAGCATTGCTTTAAATTATCATTATTATACATTCTGCTGATGCCTCATTATTTCATACCTAATACTATAGTTTCATCCCACTGCCAGGAAGCCAATTTCTAATCTGTTTCACACTTATGTTCCGTGCCCTCCAGCTTCTAGCTCCCAGGAGCAGCACATGATTTTGCATATAGACGGGAGAGATATGCAAATCCTCTCACCTAGGGAAACCACTGAAAAAAACAGACAATATGTTAATGCAAAACAGATTGCGTCTGGTTTGAAATGTGTTGAGAGATTAATTTTCATAAGGGACTTATTAATGCAACATGTAGACTATAACTTGAGGGCTTATTGACACATTAGTATCCCTGCAGAGCAAAAGCAAGAATGTCCAGGTTCAGGCCCCACTTCAGGAGCTGATGGCCACCAAGTAGGAAAAAACAGTAAAAGTAGTAAATGATGCATACTGTACCAACATATAATGTGTAGTTCAAAGATAAGTTCTGAAAGATTTTTGTGATTATCATCAGTCATATTTATTTTTCTTGAACATTCATTGCCCAGAGTGAGGAGAACTTTTACTGCCTGCCATATACCTACTAATCCATAAAGATTGACATGTAATTTGAATGACTGAAATTCTCACAGAATGTCAATGGAATGCTAGTCCAAGGTTCTGTCTTTCATTGAGTTATAAAGGCTTTATAGCATGGAAAGCGGCCCTTTGGCCTATACTGTCTGTACTACCTATCAAACTAAAAGTGCACTAATCCCAATTTCCAGCACTTGTCCCATATCCTTGAATGTTATCATATTTGAAGTACTAATCTAAATATTTTTAAAAGGTTGTAAGGTACCTGATTGAAAATGTTTGTTCCTAAATCCCAGGTGAATCTCCTGCCCCTTCTCCTAAAACTATGCCCCCTTATGATTGATGCCTCAACCAAGCAGAATAGCAGCTCTCTATTCACTCTGTCCATATCCCTCATAATCTTACGCACTCAATTATATCCCCATCTGTCTTCTCTGTTCAAAAGAAAAGATCCCAATCCTACCTCATCTCTCCTAATACCTCAACCTCTCTATCCCAGGCAACATCCTGCTGAACCTTCTCTGTACTCTCCCCAGTGCTATCACAGCCTTCCTGCAGTGAGGTGACTGGAACTGCACACAGTGCTCCAGCAATGGCCTCACCAACGCTCTGTATAACTCCAACATTACCTCCTTGCCCTTACACTCTATGTGGTATCTCATGGTGCATGGAATCTGCTTCAGTTCATGTTACCTGTTATGTTTCTAGAACATAGAACATAGAACATAGAACAGTACAGCACAGAACAGGCCCTTCAGCCCACAATGTTGTGCCGACCATTGATCCTCATGTATGCACCCTCAAATTTCTGTGACCATATGCATGTCCAGCAGTCTCTTAAATGACCCCAATGACCTTGCTTCCACAACTGCTGCTGGCAACGCATTCCATGCTCTCACAACTCTCTGCGTAAAGAACCTGCCTCTGACATCCCCTCTATACTTTCCACCAACCAGCTTAAAACTATGACCCCTCGTGCTAGCCATTTCTGCCCTGGGAAATAGTCTCTGGCTATCAACTCTATCCATGCCTCTCATTATCTTGTATACCTCAATTAGGTCACCTCTCCTCCTCCTTTTCTCCAATGAAAAGAGACCGAGCTCAGTCAACCTCTCTTCATAAGATAAGCCCTCCAGTCCAGGCAGCATCCTGGTAAACCTCCTCTGAACCCTCACCAAAGCATCCACATCTTTCCTATAATAGGGCGCCCAGAACTGGACGCAGTATTCCAAGTGCGGTCTAACCAAAGTTTTATAGAGCTGCAACAAGATCTCACGACTCTTAAACTCAATCCCCCTGTTAATGAAAGCCAAAACACCATATGCTTTCTTAACAACCCTGTCCACTTGGGTGGCCATTTTAAGGGATCTATGTATCTGCACACCAAGATCCCTCTGTTCCTCCATGCTGCCAAGAATCCTATCCTTAATCCTGTACTCAGCTTTCAAATTCGATGGAATGCGTTTCTCTAATTACAACGGTTCAAAATAACTTAATTGGCCATAAAATGCTTCAGAAAACTCTGTACATTTTTACTGATTTAATAATAAACCCTTACCTTACACAATGCTTGGGAGAAATTAACTGATATTGCTTCACTCATTTATCATGAGTTAATGTTAACCTTTGCTCATTCATTGGCGGTAGTTTGTCGAAATTGACTACTAAGCTGAAATGAAGGGTAACATGAACGTCTGCGTCCTGATTTACAAAAAGAACCTGTTCCAGAGTCAAAGTTCAAATAGAGGCAAAATGTTTGAAATAGATCACTTGAGTTTGGACAGTAGCTTGAGTCTGAGAGACTACAATTTTAAAACGAGCACAGATCAAAATAAACACATGTAGCAAACTTTATCCAGGTAAAATGAGTTCTGAAGAAGGATCACTGGACCCAAAACATTAAATGTGTTAACTCTCCACAGATACTACCAGACCTGCTGGGTTTCTCCAGCAATTTCTGTTATTGTTTCTGATTTTCAGCATCTGCAGTTCTTTGTTTTTTTTTGCAGTTTGAAATGACTTTGGGGAACATTCTGTGTATCAACCCTATATAGCACTGAAACCCTGACAAGCCAGGTGTCTGATTTCATTGCAAGCAAAATACTACTGATGCTGGAAGTCTGAAACCAACACAGTGTAGTGGTTGGAACTAGGTGGATCTCATTGACTATGAGATCATTGATTCAGGTTGTTAACCTGGGCCAATCAGAGAGCCCTGGCTGACCAACATAAACAGAGGATTCAGAGTCTCAACTGAAGTTGGGGGACACCACTTGAGTGTAAGCAATTGCAGAGCCTCATGCAGGGCACATTCTGAGCAGAGGCAGCCTAGGTCAGCCCACAGCAGAACCCCACTGCAGAGCCAAGTGGCTAAAATGCTCCTCAGGATCAGGGCCAGCCAGCCATTTTGTAGTTGCTGTCGGTACATGGACTTGAAAGAGCACAGACATCCTGCAAGGCCTGACTTGAGTAAGTAAACTTGTAGGCCGGTACCCTGGAAAGACCGTGTACATGTAGGTTAGAACAATTAAATCGCTTAACAACTTTCAAATCAGAACCAATTAAAATTAATGTTTGGTTAAATAGTCACCCAGTTCCCATGGAGGCCGATCTCGGTGCAGCTGTATCTGTGGTTCCAGAATCGGTCTTTAACAAGATTCGCTCTTGACTCCAACCCTTAAGTTTGCCCAAGACCTCAGCCAGACTGAGAACAGACACTGGGGAGCCATAGCAAACTAAGGGTATGACTTTGGTTAGAGTCTTGTAAGAAAAGCAGTTGGTGTAGTTACCTCTGGTAGTAAGAGGCTCTGGCCTAAGCCTATTGGGGTGCAATTGGTTGAGAAAGATTCACCTAGATTGGCTCAATGTTTTTCAATTTAAAAAATGGCTGCCTCAGAGAAGTCCTATTGAAGTACCCAGGAGATTTTCGGGAAGGGCTTGGGACTGTCAAAGGGGCTAAAGCCACATTATATGTTGATCAGGACACAAATTAGAGATTTTTGCAAGGCTGAACTGGAGCCATTTGCCTTGCGGGCAAAAGTAGAGGTTGAAATCAGAAGGCTGGAGAGCAAAGGAATCATCAAATCAGTGTAGTTTGTGGAATGGACAGCACTGGTCGTACCAATTGTGAAGCCTGATAGCTCAGTTTGCCTTTGTGGGGCTTTTAAGCAAATGGAAAACCGCTTCTCGCACCTGAATAAATACCTAATCCCTTGTATAGAGGACTCGTATGTAAAGTTGGCATGGGGGGGTGTTCTCTACAAAACTGGACGTGAGACAAGCCTAACAGCAATTGCCACTGGATGAGCAATCCCAGACATAGGCCACAATTAATACCTTTAAGTGTTTGTACCAATATACCAGACTGCCATTTGGGATATCATCAGCCTGTGTCCTTTTCCAGTGGTCCATGGAGAATACGTTATAAGGGTTACCCCAGGTTGCCATTTATCTGGATGATGTGCTAATAACAGGGAGGACTAACAAAGAGCACTTATAGAACTCAGATGTAGTGCTCGAACATTTCTCCCAGGTGGGTGTATGCCTTATGGGGGAAAATGTGTGTTCCATGCAGCCCAAGTGACTTACCTGGACTATAATGTCGACAAAACTGGGTTACACTTATTGGAAGGTAAAATGAGGGTGATCAAAGGCTGCATCATCATCTAAAGCTAGTTTGGTTAACACAATCCTTCCCACCCCTGTTGTAATCTCTTCAGACCTCTTCCATCAGGCTGTAGATACAAAAGCTCAACCATACAAGCCAACATATTCAAGAACAGCTTCATCCTCCCTATAGAAATCTGAAAGGACCTCTCAAATTTTAAATTTAATGTTGATCACACTCTTTGTGCACCCTCTCTGTAGCCATAACATTCCACAACATTGTATTCCTTGCTCTGTTCTATTACCCCAGTGCACTTTTTATGTTATGATCTGCATGCAAAATGAAACTTTTCACTGTACACAGGTACATGTGACAATAATAAATCAAATCAAATCAAATCAAACCTATCGTTTCAAAGAATCCTGTCAACCAACCACAGTACAGAATGATACATTATGGGTAGCATCTATAGAGAAGTGAAGTTTATATATGCTGTCCTAATGCAGACAGAAGCACAATGTATAACAATGACAGGTAAACATGTGTACAAACAGAACAATATTAAGGTGACATACACAAGTACAGAATTAAAATTTTATATTATGTACAGAAAGGAAAAAATGTGCATAAAATAAACAGGGGCAGTCTACATGTCTCGTTGAAAATCTCTGTCAAATTCTAATGTCAGAGTCCATTAATCTTTGATTCACTTATAAGATGTTTCTGTTGCTAACCATATGTTCTTGTTTATTCAGTGGGTAAAGGTTAAGTGAAGGCAACTGATTTATGATATGTGACAGAGTTTTGCCAAGTTTAGTTATTATAAAATATACAGAATGTTAATAAAATGTGAAAGTTCAACTAAGTATTGATTCAAAACTGAACAGTTGGTATTTGGAATTGGGAAGTTAGGCAGAATAATTATTAACAAAATAGTTTGGGGAACGCCATTGACCACTTGGGCTTTGCCACCCCTTTAGAACAGCAGTCACTTGTATTCCACCATCTGCTTCAAGGAAATAAACCTGCTGTCCTTCACCAGCCTGGCCTGTGTGCGACTCTGGAATCACATCAGTGTGATTGGCTTATCTCTGAAATAGCCTAGCAAGCCATTCAGTTTTAAATAGCATATTACACATGCTTACATGCTAAGAAATTTTTTTTAAAAATTAAGTCAACTTGAGATGGTTGTAATTTTTCCACCTATTGTCACAATTTAAATCCCTCGTCCTTTCTAATATTATATTAATTCACAAGTCATAGCAAGTGGAATCATGGAATCCTTACAGTGTGGAAACAGGCCATTTAGCCCAACAAGTCCACATTGACTCTGCCAAGTGAATCCCACCTAGACTCACCCTCCTACCCTATCACTGTAATCTTGCATTTGGCACAGCCAATCCATACATCCCTGCACACTATGAACAATTTAGCATGGCCAATCCACCTAAGATTCACATCTTTGGACTGCGGGAGGAAATCACAGCACTCAGAGGAAACCCACACAGACACAGGGAGAACATGCAAATTCTACACAGACAGTCACCCAACACTAGGATTGAACCCAGCTCCTTGGCTGTGAGGCAGCAGTGCTAACCACTGAGCCACCATGCCAGCCTGAGTGTTTCTTTTTAAGGTTAATACAATTCCTAGTAACAATTGAGATTATATGAATATCATAAGAAGTTAAATCAAGTTTGATTCCATGGCCCTGGCATTCATTCGTCTTAGTGCAAAATTTACAGAGCCAGTAGGTTGGAGTAATTACTGTTGGTTAATTATCTGCATAATGTAGTATATATCCATTTTTATGTAATGTATGCAAAGAATAATGGTTAAAGTTCAAAGTAATGTTTAATTTGTGTGGCAATAATATGAGATTTCTGAATGGCATTGTACTGAATGAATCTATTTTGTAATGTTTTAATGTAAATCATTTAAATAAGCAAGGAATGTGAGTGTTACATTATTGAATAATTCAGCTCCTAGGTAAATCTAATACTCAATCTATGACCATCTATCCTTTATCATATTGATATTCTATTGATTTATTTTGTCAATTTTGGATTACCAAATTAAGTACGAATTAGTAATTTGTGAGTGAACATTTCAGAAAAGTTACAGATTGCAAATTTTTGAAACTAAACAATCAGCCTAATCTGAAGAGATTATCATTTTAAACAGTCCAATCTTGAATTGGGTTACTGAGTTGAGATTTCAATTTTACAGTTGTTTTAAAGCTTAACTAACAGCTGACAGGAAGCAAGTACATTATAATCTATACTCTGCCATAAACAATCCCGATTGCAGGCTGGCATCAATGGTGTATCATCAGAAATCTTTCATTGTGGAAAATCTAAATGCCAATTTGGGTTGAATTGGCCCATAAGAATATAGGAGCAAGGGTTGGTCATGATTGACCCTGCTAAACTATTCATTTTAGATCATAGCCATCCACTACAGAACCACTATTATCCCCATTTCCTTTCATGGCATTAGTGTCCAGAAATCTGTTGACTCCTATCTCGAACATGTTCAATAACTGAAAGCTTCCATTGCTTTCTGGGAGTATAGAAATTCAAAGATTATGCGCTTCAAGGTGATCTCAAGTGACTAGTAGCTCACAACCTGTCAATGTATCATTTGTCACTCACATGTTCAATTCAAGCCATGTGATTGGGCTGGCAGCAAAGCACTCACAGCTCTACTGGCAGCTGTGGTAGGGGTGAGACATTGAGACAACTAGAGTCTGAAAGCTGGACGGTAGGTTGAGTGATCCAGAAAACTGCAAGGAGCTAGGGGGCTGTGTCGTCCAATTGCCAGGAATCCCAGCAACATCAGGGCACCACTGACATCCACATTCTATATGTACTCCATTCTTTGGCAAGTGATAGATGTGGAAAGCTTCATCATCATGCTTTAAACGAAATAGGGAGGGTAGAAAAAGAGGTGGGGGAGTGGCATTGCTAGTCAGGGAGAGTACAGCAGCTACTGAAAGGTAGTTTGAGAATGATATGTCTTCAGAATCAGCTTGAGTTGAGGTCAGGCACAAGAAAGGAGCAGTCACTTTGTTAGTTTTTTTTACAGACCACCGAATAGTTGCAGAGTAGAGGAGTGGATTGGGAGGCAGATACTGGAAAGGTGCAGAAGTCACAGGGTTGTAGTCATGTGTGACTTCAACTTTCCAAATATTGTTTGGAAGCATTTTAGTCGTATTAGTTTAGATGGAGCAGATTTTATCCAGTGCATTCAGGAAGGATTCCTGACACAGTATGTAGATAGACCAACACGAGGGGAGGCCACTTTGGATTTGGTGCTTGGCAATGAACTGGTAGGATAGCATTTTGGCAGTAGTGATCATAACTCTGTTTCTTTCACGATAGTCATGAATAAGGATAGATACATATGACAGGGTAAAGTTTATAATTGGGGGAAGGGTAATTACAATTCAGTTAGGCAAGAACTGGGTAACATAAATTGGGAACAGATGCTGTCAAGGAAGAGCATCACAGATATGTGGAGATCGTTTAAGGAATACATACAAACATTGATATGTTTGTCCCTAGCAGGCAGGAAAGATGCGGTCAAGTGAGGGAGCCATGGTTCTTGAGAAAGGTTGAACAATTGGTTAAGAGGAAGAAGGAGGCTAATGTAAGGTTTAGGAAAAGAGGAATGGAAAAGACTCTAGAGGGATACAAGTTAGCCAGGAAGGAAATGAAGAAAGGGCTTCGGAGAACTATAAGGGGGCATGAGAAAACACTGCAGATAGGATCAAGGAAAACTCCAAGGCTTTTTACACATATGTGCAGAACAAGAGAATGACCAGTGAAAGGGTAGGTCCGATCAAGAATTGTAAAGGGAATTTGTGCACAGCGCCTAAAGAGATAGGAGAGGTCCTTAATGAATACTTTTCTTCAGTATTCACAACTGTGAGGGACCTAGCTGTAGAGGAGGACGTTGTGAAACAGGCAGGTAGGCTAGAGGAGGTTGATGTTAGTAAAACAGATGTTCTAGGAATTCTGAGGAAGTTGAAGATAGATAAGTCCCCCAGGCCTGCTGGGATTTATCCAAGGATTCTATGGGAAGCGAGGGATGAGGCTGCAGGGTCTTTGGCGTTGATCTTTTCATCATCACCGTCCATGGGTAAAGTGTCGGAAGATTGGAAAGAGGCAAACGTCATTCCCTTGTTCAAAAAAGGGAACAGGGATAACCCCAGAAATTACAGGCCAGTTAGCCTTACTTCAGTGGTGGGCAAATTATTGGAAAGGGCTCTGACAGATAGGATTAATGATCACTTGGAAAGGCAGAGTTTGATTTGTGATTGTCAGCATGGATTTGTGAGGGGTAGATCATGCCTCACAAAACTTATGGAATTCTTTGAAGAGTTGACCAAACACGTGGATGAAGGTGGAGCAGTGGATGTGGTGTACGTAGGTTTAAGGAAGGCGTTTGATAAGGTTCCCCATGGTAGGCTCATGCAGAAGGTAAGAAGGCATGGGATAGAGGGAAATGTGGCAGACCAGAATTGGCTGACCCTGAGAAGACAAAGGGTGGTAGTGGACGGAAAATATTCAACATGGTGTTCAGTTACGAGTGGTGTATCAAAAGGATTTGTTCTGGGTCCTCTTCTATTTGTGATTTTTGTAAATGATTTGGATGAATGCGTGGAAGGGTGAATTAGCAAGTTTGCAGACGATATGAAGGTGGGTCAAGCTGTGGACAGTGCGGAGGGCTGGTCTAGGTTACAAAGGGACATTGATAGAATGCAGAGCTGGGTTGAGAAGTGGCAGATGGAGTTTAGCCCTGAAAAGTGTGAGGTGATTCATTTTGGAAGGACAAACTTGAAAGCAGTATACAGGGTTAACGGAAAGATTCTTGGCAGTGTGAAGGAGCAGAGGGATCTGGGGTTCAAGTCCACAGTTCCCTGAAAGCTGCCACCCAGGTGGATAGAGTTGTTAAGAAGATGTATGGTGTGTTAGCTTTCATTAATAGAGGGATTGAGTTCAAGAGCTGTGACGTTATGCTCCAGCTATAGAAAAGCCTGGTTCAGCCACATCTGGAGTATTGTGTCCAGTTCTGGTCACCTCATTATAGGAAAGATGTGGAAGCATTGGAAAAGGTGCAGAGGAGATTAACCCAGCTGTTGCCTGGAACAGAGGGAAGGTCTAATGAGGAAAGGTTGAGAGAGCTAGGGCTTTTCTCTTTAAAATGACGAAGGACAGAGGTGACTTGATAGAAGTGTACAAAATGATCAGAGGTATAGATAGAGTAGATAGCCAGAGACTTTTTCCTGGGGTGGAGGCAGCTTTTATGAGGGAACATAGTTTTAAAGTGAGTGGAGGTAGATATCGGGGAGACGTCAGAGGTAGGTTCTTCACTCAAAGAGCTGTAGGGGCGTGGAATGCATTGCCTGAGAAGGTAGTGGAGTCGGCCTTATTAGGCGCATTTAAGCGGCTATTAGATAGGCATATGGATGATAGTATAAGGTAGGGGTGGAGGTTAGATAGGTCAGGTTTTGGGTAAAAGTTCGGCACAACATCATTGGTCAAAGGGCCTGCACTGTGCTGTAATGATCTATGTTCCAGCATCTAAAGCTAGTTTCGTCAGCTCAATACTATTGAAGACAAAAATTCTGTCAACAGACTAGAATACAGCATGCCACATCGTGGGTAGCACCTATGGAGAAGTGATGTTTAAATATTCTGCAGACAGAAGCACAATGTATCCACAAACAACCCACTCTCAGGTACAAACAACATCTACCATAGTACGCAACTGTGCAATGTCAAGTTTTACTTGAAGTAAAAGTTTTTAAAAACTTTTGCTTTAAATATATATTTTTGTAATTCAACTGCAATAATTAAACATGTACTCATATTAGATCATATATTTCCTAAATATGATTCATTAGCTTGTGATATTTTTCAATAAACGGAAGTAGTTCTCATTCAGAAAATGGCTGGTAACCCTTGATCTATGTGCAGAAATTCCTCATCTTCCCAGTCCCACCGTGTCAGAACTCTTGTATGTTTCACTGAGGTATCATTCTTCAAAATTCGAGCAAATTGAAGCCAAGTTTTTAGTTTTCCCTTCGAAAGGCAATCCCTCCAACCCAGGGATTAGTTTGGTGAGCCTCTGTTCCTCTCCCTCTATGGCAAGAACATTCTTCCTTAGATAATGAGACCAAACAATACAAACCATGGATTCTGTGCAGCTGTAGCAAGTCACCTTTACTCCTGTCATCAAATCCCATTATGATGAAGGCCAACAAAGCTATTTGTCATTTCAATTCTTTCTTGCATTTGGATGCTAGCTTTTACTGAATCAAGAATAAAGTCATCTTATCTTGTTCCTTTGATATCAACACTTCCCGAGTTCAGGCCAGTTTGGGTTTGGTGCTTGGCCAAGTGTTAGACCTGTTGGTAGGAGAGCATTTTGGCGGTAGCGATCATAACTCTGTTACTTTTACAATAGTTATGGAAAAGGATAGGTACGTAGGGCAGGGTAAGGTCTATAATTGGGGGAAAGGTAGTTACAATTCTGTTTGGCAAGAACTGGGTAACATAACTGGGAACAGATGCCGTCAGGGAAGAGCACAATGTGGAGATTGTTTATGGAATGTATACTGCGTGTGCTTGATACGTTTGTCCCTAGCAGGCAGGGAAGATGTGGTCGAGTCAGGGAGCTTTGGTTCTCAAGAGAGGTCAAACGACTTGTTAAGAGGAAGAAGGATGCTTACTTAAGGTTTAGGAAACAAAGAACAGAAAAGGCTCTAAAGGCATACAAGTTATCCAGGAAGGAGCTGAAGAGAGGGCTTAGGAAAGATATAAGGGGGCATGAGAAAACCTTGGCAGATATGATCAAGGAAAACTCCATGGCATTTTACACGTACATGAGGCATAAGAAAATGACCAGAGAAAGGGTAGGGCCGATCAAGGATTGTGAAGAGAATTTCTGCACTGAGCCTAAAGAGGTAGGAGAGGTCTTTAATGAATACTCTTCTTCGGTATCCACAACTGTGAGGGACTTAGTTGTAGGGGAGGACAGTGTGAAATAGGCCAGTAGGCTAGAGGAGGTTGACGTTAGTAAGGAAGATTTACTAGGAATTTTAAGAAACTTTAAGATAGATAAGTCCACCGGGCCTGATGGGATTTATCCACGGATTCAATGGGAAGCGAGGGAAGATACTGCAGGGCCATTGTCAATGATCTTTTTGTCCTCACTGTCCATGGGTGTAGTGCTGGAAGATTGGGGAGATGTAAACATCATTCCCATGTTCAAAAAAGGGATAACCCCTGACCCTAACCCTAACCTTACTGCAGCTTCTAGTTAGTCTTACTTCAGTGGTTTGCAAATTATTGGAAAGGGCTCTGAGACATAGGATTTATGATCACTTGGAAAGACACAGTTTAATTCATGTTGGTCAGCATGAATTTGTGAGGGGTAGATCATGCCTCACAAACCTTATTGAATTCTTTGAAGAGCTGACCAAACACGTGGATAAAGATAGAGCAATGGATGTGGTATACATGGACTTAAGTAAGGCGTTTGATAAGGTTCCCCATGGTAGGGTCATGCAGAAGGAGGCATGGGATAGGGGGAAATGTGGCAGACTGGATTCAGAATTGGCTGACACTGAGAAGACAAAGGGTGGTAGTGGACGGAAAATATTCAACATGGTGTTCAGGTACGAGTGGTGTACCACAAGGATCTGTCCTGGGTCCTCTTCTATTTGTGCTTGTTGTAAATGATTTGGATGAAGGAGTGGAAGGGTGGATTAATAGGTTCAGGGATGATATGAAGGTGGGTCAAGTTGTCGACAGTGCAGAGGGCTGTTCTAGGTTACAAAGGGACATTGATAGAATGCAGAGCTGGGTTGAGAAGTGGCAGACGGAGTTTAACCCTGAAAAGTGTGAGGTGATTCATTTTGGAAGGACAAACTTGAAAGCAGTATATAGGGTTAACGGAATGATTCTTGGCAGTGTGGAGGTGCAGTGGGATCTGGGGTTCATGTTCACAGTTCCCTGAAAGCTGCCACCCAGGTGGATAGAGTTGTAAGAAGATGTATGGTGTGTTAGCTTTCATTAATAGAGGGATTGAGTTCAAGAGCTGTGACGTTATGCTCCAGCTATAGAAAAGCCTGGTTCAGCCACATCTGGAGTATTGTGTCCAGTTCTGGTCACCTCATTATAGGAAAGATGTGGAAGCATTGGAAAAGGTGCAGAGGAGATTAACCCAGCTGTTGCCTGGAACAGAGGGAAGGTCTAATGAGGAAAGGTTGAGAGAGCTAGGGCTTTTCTCTTCAGAATGATGAAGGATGAGAGGTGACTTGATAGAAGTGTAAAAAATGATCAGAGGTATAGATAGAGTGGACAGCCAGAGACGTTTTCCTAGGGTGGAGGTAGCTACTATGAGGGGCATTGTTTTAAAGTGAGTGGAGGTAGATATAGGAGAGACATTAGAGGTAGGTATTTTAATCAGAGAGTGGTCGGGGCGTGGAATGCATTGCCGGAGAGGATAGTGGAGCCGGCCTCATTGGGGGCATTTAAGCGGCTAAAAGGTGGGCATATGGATGATAGTATAAGGTAGGGGTGGAGGTTAGATAGACCTTAAGATGAGGATAAAAGTTTGGCACAACATCGTGGCCGAAAGGCCTGCACTGTGCTGTACTCTTCTGTTCTATTCTCTGTTTCATATTCCCAATGTCTCACCATATCAGAGATATTCTGCCTTCTTGTCTTTCCACCAAAGTAGCAAATTTTAAATTTGACTGAAGGGCCTGCGTCTGTGCTGAATGACTCTATGCTTCACATTATATTTAATCTGCCGTGTTATCACCTATCACTTAGCCTGCCCAAGTCCCCATGAATTCTCTTCGTGTTCTCCTCAAAACTTACTTTCCTACCCAGTTTTGTGTCAGTAGTAAATTTGCAAATATTTCATGTGGTCCCCATATCCATATCATTATATAGATTGTGAAATAGCTGTAGCCTGATTAGTGACCTCTGCAGTACGCCACTAATTACAAGGTGCCATCCTGAAAATGTCCAATTTATTCCTATCTCTGTTTTCTGTCTGTTAATCAATTTTCAATCAATACCAGCACATTGTCCTCAGTCCCATGTGCCTGTTTTTTGTTTAATCTTCTGTGCAGGACGTTATCAAAAGCCTTCTGAAAATCTAAATAAATGACACCCACTGGTTTGCCTTTATCTGTATAACAAGGCCCATGTGGAACATTGATGGCAAAGTAAGATTACAAGAGAAAGTTAGATTTCTACAGGCATTGAACATTTCCAAGTGCATGCATTGGTTTATGATGAATTAGTTGATTTCTATTGTCACAGCAATGTTAGGAAACTGAACTGGCTTCAGTATCCTTAGGCACGGAAGAACATGGGTAAATAAAATCAACTTGTATTCCTCATCACAATTCACATAAGGGATAAGGTCTTATTGGGATATAAGCATCGATTTTCAACATTAATAACAGACCCAAAGCTTGGGTCCCTGTTCTGTCTATCATGTGACAGGCAGGAATAAGGAAGTAGTGTAAAATCTCCTTTGTAAGGTATTAATGACAAACAGTAACTTGGGGAATGATCAGAGATAAGGGGAACTGCAGATGCTGGAGAATCTGATGAAGGGTCTAGGCCTGAAACGTCAGCTTTTGTGCTCCTAAGATGCTGCTTGGCCTGCTGTGTTCATCCAGCCCCACACTTTGTTATCTCAGTAACTTGGGGAGTAGTCTCTTTAATCTTACCCCACTCCAGTAGCACATACCAGATGAAACATTTGACAGAAAGAGGAAGAATTGTGTTATCTAATGCTTCACACATTCTCAGGATGATCTAAAGAGCTTCATAGTCAGTGAGGCACAACTGAAGTCTCATCCCTGTTGTTTACAGAAGCTCCTAGCACAAATTTGCAAGGTCACATGAGCAAACAGTTGCGGAAATGGCCAGTAAATGTGAACAAAACTTTTTATCTTTTTTCATTGAGCCTAAACAATTAAACATAGCCATTATTTGACATATTTTCTGAAAGACAGCATTTCAAGCAATGTAACAAACCTTTTTTATTTTGTTTCTAATGCAGTGTTGGTCTGAATCATATGTTCAAGTTCTGGAGTGAGACTTGAACATAAAGCCTTCTGATTCAGAAATGAGTGTGTTAAAACTGAAACAAGCATCTCTTCACTGCCTCTTAGTGCCACTGTAACGAGCTACACACAGGCTTTTCGATTTGATTGTCCTGTTTCACCATTATTGTAAGTGCAAAAAAAAGATTCATTCTGCAGTCTTGTTTTGTTCTCTTGTGTTCTAATTCATTGCCCTGAGCCAGAATACAAAATCACTGTGATTGGAAAGAACAATTCCTCTGAAGTCTCTCACAGTATAGAACAACTTAGGTTCCAATCCATCTTTTCTCCCACCTCTCCCCAGTTGGGCTAACAATCAACGTTGAAAACCCAACACTTGCACTGGGTTCAAAATAATTTCCCTAATTAAATGGATGCAGTTGTTACTGAAGCAACTTTCCATTCAAAGCGACTGCTACATCTCTGGGTACCTAATCAATCTCTAGTGACACCTCAGTGCTGCGTCCTGAGACATTGAAATGTTGGGGTTTCTGCTTTAATAAGGCCTAAGTTTGAATGAAAGGCACAAAACACATCATTACAAATGGAGATGGTAGTATTCCACTGAGAACAGATTTCATGCCTGACCAAGAAAGCCCATACTCAAGAGAATAAACTCTCAGTGAGAGGGAAAATAACTGAGCCAAAGAAAGCACAGTGTGTTTGTGCTCATCTGTGTGTGTGCTACAAAATAAATTTAGGACAAGAGGGAAGAAAAGCTTTGGAAAATGATTACATTTAAAGCGGATTTTAAACAACTCCAATGTGCTTTGAAATGCTAGAAAGGGTGACACAGTGGCTCAGTGGTTAGTACTGACGCCCAACAGTGAAAGGGTCCTAGGTTCAAATTCCACCCTTGGACAGCTGTCTATGTGGAATTCATACATTTTCTCTGGTTCTGCATGGGTTTCCTCCAAGTGCTCCAGTGTCACCCCGCAGTCCAAAGATGTGCAGGTTATGGTGGATTGGCCATGGTAAGGTGTCCAGAGATGTGCAGGCTAGGATGGATTAGCCAAGGGAAAATGCAGGGTTACAGGGATGGAGTGGGTCTGGGTGGGATGCTCTTCAGAGGGTCAGTGTAGACTTGATGGGCCCAATGGCTTCTTTCACCCTCCAGGGATTCTATGAAATTCTGAAAATAGACCAGCATGTTGGAGCACCATCCAAAGTATTGGTGTTTTTAGATGCTATTTGCCAAAGAACACTGTCAATTGAGGAAAACACAAATCACTTTTTCAAAAAGAAGTCTTTCTTCTCACTCATGTTTGGTTAGAGGTGAGAAATAACCAAGGCAAGAAATCACTTATTGGAACAGTTTATGGAGCCTCTAACAGAAACTATAGGACAGAATTTACAGTAAGAAATAATAGGTGCTTCTGAGGAACATTCAGTAATAATCCTGGATGATTTTAATCTATATATAAATTGGATGATACAGATTGGCAAATGTAGCCTGAATGAGGACTTCATTCAGGAGATTTTCTTGGTACAGCATGTTCTAAAGTAAACCAGTCAGTAGGTTATCCTAGATTTGGTAATGTGTAGTCACAAGATTAAGATGCTTTTAGGTATTAGTGATTATAATATGATTAAGATTCAATTTGAGGGAAAGAAGAGTGAATCTAAGACTAGCATTAGAAACAAAAAAGAAGGCAATTGTGAGGCCATGAAGACAACTACTTAAGTGAACTGGAAAATTATATTAAAGGGTAAGGTCAGCTGAGATATAATGGCAGACATTGAAGGAGATATTTCAGAATTCTCTAAAGAGATACATTTCAATGAGAAAGAAAGATTCTGGTCGGAGGGCAACTATCTGTGGCTAACTAAGGAAGTTAAAAGTTGTATAATATTGAAAGAAAAAGTGCATAATACCAGAATGTAGTAATTCCAGTAACTGGAAGAATTTAAAGAGCAGCAAAACTGACTAAAAGAGTAAATAGGATAGCAAAGTAAGAGTACAAGAGAAAGTTAGCTAAAATATAGTAGCAGATAGTCTACAGGCATTGAGAAGGAAAAGAATAAGTAAAATTAGAAATAAAGTTGAAAAGTCCCCAAGTTCTGATGAACTTATCTCAGGGTCTTTAAAGAATTGACTGCTGACGGAACAGATATATTGGTTATAATTCACCAAAAGTCCATTATTTAAATATAGGGAGCTTGCAGAACTCTGAGGTACAGAGGAATCAGATATTCTAGTTCATGAATCATGAAACATTAGAATGAAGGTACATCAAGTGATTAGGAAGGTAAATGGAATATTGTCACTTATTGCAAGGATAGGCAAGATGTGAGCAGGGATACATAACATAGAACATAGAGCAGTACAGCACAGGAACAGGCCCTTTGGCCCAGGATGTTGTGTCAAACATGATACCAAATTAAACTAATCCCTTCTGTTTGCTGTTACTCCATATCCCTCCATTCCTTGCATATTCTTGTGCTTATCTACAAGTCCCTTAAAGGCATCTATCATATTTACCTCCATCACCACCCTGGCAGTGTGTTCCAGACTTCTACCACTCTCTGTGTAAAAAAACTTGCTCCTCACATCTGCTTTGAACTTTACCCCTCTTACCTTAAGTGCATCCCCCTTGCATTAAACATTTCAACTCTGGGGAAAAAGATTCTGACTGTCAACTTTATCTATGCATCTCATAATTTTATAGCCTTCATATTTTGATGCAGTTTACAGGGTGTTGATGAGGCCACACCTGGAGTATTACAAATAGTTTTGGTCTCTTTATATTGGTCTTTCTATACATGCGCTAGAAGCAGTTCAGAAAAGGTTCACTTGACTGTATCTGCAATAGGAGTTATTTTAGGAGGCGAGTTCATAAAATCATAGTGTGGAAACAGGCCCTTTGGCCCAACAAGTCCACACTGACCCTTGGAGTATCCCACCCAAACCCACCCCCTTATAACCCACCTAAGCTACACATCCCTGAGCACTACAGGCAATTTAGCATGGCCAATCTGCCTAACCTGCACATCTTTGGACTGTGGGAGGAGACCAGAATACCTAAAGGAAACCCATGCAGACACAGGGAAAATGTACAAACTCCACACAGACACTCGCCCTAGGGTGGAATTGAACCCAGGTCCCTGGCACTGCAAGGCAGCAGTACTAACCACTGAGCCACCATGTCTCCCTAAGCATGTTGCACAGGCTGAGTCCACATCCATTGTAGTTTATGAGAAAGATAAATGATCTGATTGAAATATATAAGGTCCTGAACACTTTGACAAGATAGATGACGAGAAGATGATTCCTCTTGAGGGACAGTAAGTTGCAGGGACACAGTTTAAAATGCTCTTTAAATTCTCCCACTGAAGATGAAGATAAGATTTCTTTTCTCTTACCAAATTTTGGGTCTTTGGAAGTCTTTTCAAAAGAGAGTAGTGGAGGCAGAGTCATTGAATATTCTTAAGTCAGAGGTAGGTATATTTTTGACCAGCAGGCAGATCGAAGGTTAATTGGGCTATGTATGAATGCAGACTTGGGACCACAATCAGATCACGATGCAACAGTTTTAAGGGGTGCAAATGGTTGACTCCTGTTTCCAAAATGTTTGTTTACTTTTATTTGTTCAACTGATGAGTGCCTATCCCTACTTGCCAAGACTGCAATTAAGAATCAACCACATTGCTCTGGGTCTGAAGTCACATGTGGGCCAGACCAGGTAAGGATGGCAGTTTCCTTCCCTAAAGGGCATTAGTGAAGCAGGTGGGTTTTTCCAACTATTAACAATGGATTCCAAACATGCTAATTTCCAAATTTTTATTGAATTCAATCTGCTGTGCCCCCAGAACATTACCTGAGTCCCTGGATTAACAGTCCACCATCGCCTCTCCTGAGGTATGGTCACAGATTGAGAATAATCTAGCTCCTGGAATTTTATAATGGATCTGTTAACAATAGCAGAAAAGGAAAACTGGCCTTTTGTTCTAAAGAACATTGTGTTTTGTTTTATTCAGACTGTTGTTGATTGTTTTAAATTGTTGGGAATTGTCAGAGCTAATATGGTGGAATTTGTCACAGTTCTCTGAATGTGATCAGAGTTTTCAGAGCAGATTATTGGATGAAGATTGGCCTCGAGCGTCATCAGTGCCATAGAACCCCTTAACAAAAATGGTTATTACTTCAACTTTATAGTTATAACACATCAACAAAGTTGAGGGAAAACTTGAGGAGAAGCTATGTGATTTTAATAACACTGAAGTAACGCACAGCAGGGTAAAGGTGTCCACTCTACTGCATATTCTCTTCACTTATCTGCACATATTTTCAAAAAACTTGATCATACCAAAACCACAGAATCTCTCCATTTTATTGAAATAATATATTGATAGAATACTAATAGAACATAAAATATTATAACATTATAAAATAATATACTAGCATAGATATCAGGAGAGAGGGTGGCATAGAAGGCTATTTGTGTGACTGGCTACCGGTGTCCAATGGTGTGCCACAGGGATCAGTGCTGAGTCCCTCGTTATTTGTGATATAATAATATGTATGAGAGTGTGGGGGTGATGACGAATACGTTTGTGGATGACAAAGGGTTGGCTGGATGGTTTACGGTAAAGAGGAAAGTCTTAGATTACAGAAAGATATAAATGGATTGATCAAGTTGGTAGATCAGTGGATGATGGAATTTAGCCTTGATAAATGTAAAGTGATGGACTTTGTGAGAAGGAACAAGACAAGGGAGTTTTCAATGAATGGCAGGACACTAGGAAGCTTAGAGGAGCATTGGGATCTTGGGGAGCTTGTCCACAGATTCCTCAAGGCAGTTGGACAGATTAATAATGTGCTTAAGAGCCATATAGGTCATTTGCATTTATCAATTGAGATGTGGGTTATTAGAGCAGGGAGGCTATGCTGGAGCTGTACAGGACTTTGGTTAGGCCACAGCTGGAGTACTGTATGCAGTTCTGGTCATCACACAATAGGAAGAATGTAATTTCACCGGAGGGAGTGCAGTGGAAATTCACCAGGAGGTTTATCTACAAAGAGCTCTGGTTGTTTTCTTTGGAGCAGAACAGGTTTGAGGGGGGGGCAGATAAACGTGTATAAGATTATGTGGGGCATAGACAAGGTGGATAGAAAGCAGCTGTTACCTTTAATCAAAGGGTCAATAACAAGGGGGCATAATTTTAAAGTGAAAGATAAGAGATTTAGAGGAGATTTGAGGAAAAGCATTTTCATCCAGAGGGTGGTGGGTGCCTGGAATGCATTGCCTGGAGAGGGTAGTTGAGGCAGGAAACCTCACAACCTTTAAAAAGCAGTTGGATAAGCATTTGATGTGTCACAACATTCAAGGCTATGGACCTAGTGGTGGAAAGTGAGTCTATGTAGATTTAGCGTAGCTTTAGTGGGACAGACTTGATGGGCTGAAAGGCCTCTTCTTATCTGTATGATTCTATGATTCTAGCCAGCACCCCTTGACATTCAGTAGCACCAGCATCACTGAAACCAACGCCCACCCCCACCCCCCATCCCACTATCAACATCCTGGGGGTTTCCATTGACTTAAAAACTCAACTCGACTAGACAGTTACACAAAGTGGCTACACAAGCAGGTCAGGTGCTAGGGATCCTGCAGGAAGTACCTCACCCCCTGACTCCCTGAAGGCTACCCACCATCTGCAAGGCACACGTGTAACTGTATACGCTTCACTTGTCTACAAGGTTGCAACAACACTCAATGAGCTTGACATCATCCAGGGCAGAGCAGCCCACTTAATTGGCACCACATCCACAAGTATCAACTCTCTTCACCACCAATACCCTGGAGCATCAATGTGTGCTATCCACAGAAGAACACCAAAAAATGCTCAGACAGCACCTTCCAAACCCAGGACCGCTTCTTTCTAGAAGGACAAGGGCATCAGATACATGGGAATACCATCACCTGCATGTTCCCCTCCAAGCCACTCACCATCCTGACTTGGAAATATATCGCTGTTCCTTCATTGGCGCTGGGTCAAAGTACTGGAATTCCTTCCCTAAGGGCATTGTGGATCATCCCACAGCACATGGACTGCAGCAGTTCAAGAAGGCAGGCCACTTCCACTTTCTGAAGGGTATCAAGAGATGGGGAACAAATGCTTGTCGAGCCAGTGACACTCAGGAGGGTAAAAAAAAATGTACTGCAGTACAAATAACTTTCTGGATTACTAGTAGAAAAAATGTGACTTTATATATATTCCTCAGGGGAATAAAAATGCCATTTGCTAGTCCAGCACAATAACATTGAACATGGATTAGGGCAGATCTTCATATATTAAGTACTTATCCAGATGGTTTGAGAACAGTGCCACCCTATGGTAAATTTCAGGACACACAATAATTGAATAATTTAATATTGTTATAGGATACAAACTAAGTGTTTGAAGCGTCACTGGCCTGAAACACTAGCTCTGTTCATTTCTATAAAGATGCTGCCACACCTGCTGGATTTCTCCAACAATTTCTGTTTTTGAACCATATGTTCAATGGTATATATTAACCTAAATTATAGTTGGAGTTACTTCACAACCATGTATTCAATTTGAAGCCAATAAGGACAGTTTTGAACAGTTAAATAGGAATAGAAGTCATCCAGAACAAAGTAGCCTGCTCAGTTGGGACCCTTTTAACACCTTCAGCATTCACTCACTCCACCAACACAGTGGCAGCAGGCAAAGAAATCTACTAAAGGCACTACAGCAACTCTCCAAGGCTCCTCGGACAGCACCTTCCAAACCAAACGATCACTGCAATCTGGAAGAACAAGGGCAGCAAATACATGGGAGCATCAGCACCAGTAAGTTCCCTTCCAAGCCACTCACCATCCTGCCTTGGAAACATATCACTGGTCCTGGAATACCATCCCTAACAGCACTGTAGCTATCCCAACGCCATAAGGACTGTTATGGTTCAAAAATGCTGACCGTCACCACCTTCTCCAGGGCAATGAGGGATGGGCAATAAATGTTAGTCCAACCAGCAACATGAACATCCATGAAGGAATTAAAAAAAACTTCCTTATTTACTCTATCTTTTCTAAGTTTGTTAATCCTGTAATGTTTAATTTTCAGTCCAGACATTCTCTGTTGCCTTATTTCAGGAATCTCTGATTAATTTAATTTCTCACAATGACTGTTAATTAAACATTGCACAAGCAGTATAAGTCACTTCATTTTTAATCATCTTTCATAAATACTTATTCTCTCATCATTGCGTCTATTTTATTTTGACCTTTCCTGTGCTCTCTATTATGCATATATTTTTAGGTTCATTTAATTCCTTTTCAATTTCTCTCCTGCATCTTCCTCATTTAAAATCTTTGTTCTAACACTGTACTTTATCTTTCAGCTAACTTGATCTCAGTTCCCTAATGTTGATCAGGAAGGATGCCACCTATAAATGCATTCAAACAGTCATGGAGGTCTATTGCACAGAAAAAGGCCTTTTGCTCATCGAGTCTGTGACAGTCAATAGCAACCTCCTGACTATTATAATCCCATTCTCCAGCATATAGCCCAGAGTCTTGTTTACATTGGCATCGCAAATGCACATCTAAATATTATGTTAATGTGATGAGGGTTTCTGTCTCTACCACCCTTACAAGCACTGAGTTCAGATTTCCACTACCCTCTGGCTGGAAAGCTATTTCAAAACTGTGAAAAAATGGGGCACGGTGGCTGGCACTGCTGCCTCACGGCACCAGGGATCTGGGTTCAATTCTGGCCTCAGGTGACTTTGTAAAGTTTGCACATTCTCCCCTGTCTACGTGAGTTTCCTCTGGGTGCTTTCATTTCCTCCCACAGTCCAAAGATGTGCAGACTAGGTGGGTTGGCCATGAGAAATGTAGGGTTACAGGGATGAACCTGAGATGCTGCCTGGCCTGCTATGTTCATCCAGCTTCACACTTTATTATCTTACAGGGATGAATCTGGGTAGGATGCTCTTTGGAGGATCAGTATTAATGTGATGGGCTGAATGGCCTGGTTCCACACTGTAGGGATTCTATTTCCTCTAAGCCTCTTGCTCCTTACCTTAAATCTGTGCCCCTGATCACTGATTCCTCCATCAAGTGGAAATGTTGCTTTTTAACTATGCTCTTCGTAGTTTTATACATCTCAATCATGTGCACTCTCAATCTCCTCTGCTCTCAGGAAAATAACCCTAGTCTGTCCAATCTCTCTTCTTAACTGATACTCTTCGGCCAGACAACATCCTGGAAAATCTCCTCTGCACCATCTCCAATCTAATCACATTCCTCCTGTTCTACAGACTCCAGAACCCTGGTTGTGTACTTTACTTGGTGCAATTACATCATTCAGATCAATTACAAGAATAAGTGTGTGTGTGAATGAATAAAATACACAAGCTGTAATCACATGGGACTCCTTGTGTGCAAAAGTCAGTATTTCAGCCTGAAGCAACCTGGCCAT
This sequence comes from Stegostoma tigrinum, assembly GCF_030684315.1. Lineage (NCBI taxonomy): Eukaryota > Metazoa > Chordata > Chondrichthyes > Orectolobiformes > Stegostomatidae > Stegostoma > Stegostoma tigrinum. The sequence continues at coordinate 32,062,282 of NC_081358.1, read as the reverse complement.
AGAAAGGAATTCCAAAAGCAGCTCACAATTCACCTGGAATATCCTTACATACCCTGCACAATTCCTGGCAGCGGGATCTAAAAAGTGGGCTGGGCCGCTGTGTGCAGGTTATTGAATTTGATCATGGTGTCACCAGGATGAAAACACTGCTGAAATATGTGACTTCCTGGAATAAAAAAGAGCAGTCGTCTTCACCAACTGCTGAGGAATCTACCCCTACAAATGTTAACCTGCTGCTTTGTTCCCTGCAGGGGAATGCCTTACTCTTCCTGTCCCGAGCCCCCCACTTCCGGGTTTAAAGTCCTGCTGACCAGCCTATTTACCCTTATCACTAGAACATTGGTCCCAGCTTGGTTCTGGTGGAGACCGTCCCAGTGGTACAGATCCTTCCCATTCCAATACTGATGCCAGTGCCCATGAAAAGGAACTCCTCTTTCTCACCCCACGCCATGCCTTTAGCCATGTGTTAATTTCCCTTATTCTCGTGCCCTTATGACAATTTGCACAAGGGTCGAGCAGTAATCTGGAGATTATAACCCTTGGGGACCTGCTCTTTAATTTTGCTCCTAGCTCCTGATAATCCCTGATCAGATCCTATCTTCTAATCTTGCCCACATTGTTTGTTCCTACGTTGACCGCCACAACTGGATCCTCGTCTCCCCTCTCCAATATCCTTGTAAGGAGGTCAGAGATATCCCTTCCCCTAGCACTGGGCAGGCAACATACCATGCAAGACTCTCGATCCTGCTCACAAAGGATACTATCCATCCCCTAGTTACAGAATTCTCTACAACTACCACCTGTTTTTTTCCTCCCCACTCTTCAATGGCCTCCAGTACCATGGTGCGGCTGTCAGCTGGCTCATCCTCCCTGCAGCCCTTTTCCTCATCCAGACAGGGAGCAAGCACCTCATACCTGTTGGACAAGGTCAAGACTGAGGCTCTTCTGTTCCTGAATGCAGGATCCCTCTAGCTGCCTCACTTGCAGTTGCCCCCTGCTGTCGCTGGCCCCTGGCCAAATTTGAAATACTTAATCTATCAGGTGTGACTGCCTCCTGAAACACAGCGTCCAGATACTTCTCCCCCTTCCGGATGTGCCGCAGTGTTTGAAGTTCAGATTCCAGCTCAACAGCTCTGAGCTGAAGTTCCTTGAGCAACCAACACTTGCTGCAGACGTGGTCACCATCATTCACAATGGGATCAACCAGCTCCCACATCACACAGCTACAACACATCGCCTGCCCAGCCATCTCTGCTAAGCTAATTAAATTGATTGATGATCATGGGAACTGCAGATGCTGGAGAATCCAAGATAACAAAGTGTGGAGCTGGATGAACACAGCAGGCCAAGCAGCATCTCAGGAGCACAAAAGCTGACATTTCGGGCCTAGACCCTTCTGCTGTGTTCATCCAGCTTCACACTTTATTATCTAATATAATTTATTTCTTGTGATTTTGATGAGGGGTAAATATTGGCAAGGGTACTAGAAAGAACACCTCTGCTATTCTTCAAGATTATGCCATGGGATCTTTTAACTGAGCAGACAGACATCTCCTGTAAGGAAAAGGACCTCCAACGGTGCTACACTTTGTGCATACTGCACTGGATTTTCAGCGTTGGTTAATTGTTGGATAATTGAACTTTTCTCTGTTATTTCTGTGTAGTTTGTGAACTGGAATGATGATATTCAGAGCTACTGTTGCCTCCCTCCATAGGACAGTGAGATTTTCTTCTTCTGGTTCTCTCCAAGCGCACCACAATTACTCTCTCATGGTGGTCAGAAGAATCTCCTCTAAATGGCTGTCTTCAGCTCACTTCTATCATAATCAAAAATGGCAGCAAATATGTTCACTTAAATGAATCATTTTTCCCGAAAGCAAAGTCAATTCTGCTCAAATTCCTTGTGATGTCCCAGTTTCTGGTTCTACTGCAGCAGATTTGAGGCTTCACATCTTTGTTGGGGATTCACAGATCCAGAATCACTCAATTATTTAATGACATCTCATGATAGCTTCTTAAGATAACACAACCTGATTGTCTACTTTAGGCTTCAGTTAAAAAACAATATAGCTTTTAGGGAGTCACTTTTTAAGACTCTTTGGGTGGAAATTTTCCGGAAGCTTGGAGCTTTCAGAAGAACCGGAGTCAGAGGTTAATTGGGTGGAAGACAAGTTTCAGTTTCCCCATGTCAGTGTAAAGGTTTTGTATGAAGTTCTCAGAGCCTTTCGGGTGGGTTGGCTTTCCTGGTCTGCTGCAAATACTCACTGATCGCCCAGCTCTCTGGGTTATACTTATGGGTGAAAAGTCGTTCGGCAAAAACAGGAAACACTTGTGGTCACAAGCCTGACTAAATCTATGAGGTGTGTACATGATACATTCTTTCTCCAAGCTCCAGAGTTCCATGATTCCTTTATAAACAAGCCAATTGTTTCAAATATGGTAAGATACTGGAGCTGAATGAAACCCTTTGGCCCATCAAGTCCGCTGCATCATTTAAGACCAATCTGATAATCCTCAATTTCACTTTCCTGTCTCTTATCTATCATCTATGATTCACTCACTGATTAAAAATCTGTCTATCCCAGCCTTGACAGCCTTCTGAGGTAGAGTTCCACAGATTCACTATCCACTGAGAGAAGAAATTCCTCTGCATTTCTGTTTTAACAGCACATACCCTTATTCTGAAATTATGATCTCTGGTTCTAGACTAGCTAAAAAGGGGAAACAATATCTCTGCATCTACCCTAACAAGCCCCTGAGAATCTTACATATTTCATTAAGGTCATTCTTCTAAACTCCAATTAGTACAGCCCCCACCTACTAAATATCTCCTCTTAAGAAAATCTCTTCACACCCAGGATCAATCTAGTGGACCTTTTTTGGACTGCCTCCAAAGCAAGCATGTTTTATATTTGATAAAATGGCCAAGACTATTCACAATACTCTAGGCATGGTCTGACTAGTACCTTGGATAGTTTCACAAGACCTCCCCAAGTAGGTTAAGGAACTGAAAGAGTGTAGTTGTCAGGGCACTACAAGTATCCTGGAGAACAGAAACAGGGACCTGGGTTTCAGAGGAGAGAATCTGAGTCATAAAATGAAAAGTGATAAGGGTGGATTGGAACTGACTATTTAGAGTGGGGCACACAATGGGTTAGCTTGGTGCTGTAGGGAAGGAGAACTAGCACATGATTTGAATAAAGGCTGGTGTAAGAGTAAGGCTGGTCATGGGGATCTAGACGGGAGTGGGATCAGGGGAAAGTGTAGCAACATCAAGGAAGATAGAGAAGGAGTTAAATGTGATAGATGCACATTGAAGAAAGCCAAAGAGAATGTCACAGGAACTTAACAATGATGGGAACAAAACACGATGTAGCAGAGAAGGTAGAGAGCAAACAGATCAAACATAAAATTAACCGTCTTTCTCCCAAATAGACTCGCCGAAAAAAAGGCCTTGCAGAGAATGCTTAGCACAAATAGAAGGAGCCAAGATCTGTTTGCACACGTTCCTACACAGCACGAACATACTCAGCTGAGGGAACTGAAACAGTAACTGAGAAATGCAGTAGTTAGCATGAGTACTCAACAAAGGGTTTAGCACTAAAGAAAACCCCCTACTGCAGAATAAAAGCAAATCCAGTCTATCAAATGCTAATGCCAACATCCCAACCATGTCCTGTGATTTAACATTGAAAAGGGTGGGGATATTCCACATGTAGCTGGGCAGGAGAATTCACGGACCCATTTATCTGAAAGTGTTACACAGGCTGTAGACTCCAAGTTAGACGTATCCATCACTGTAACAGAAGCAGCCTGAGAAGGACCCAAACGTAGCACAACTGGGAAAAAAACACTCCTGGTACTTCTTCACAGAACAGATGTCTGACCAACTTCATCCAGCTGCTTTGCTGAGCTTAAGAAGGAGGTGAAGGATTAATGCTCAGCATCAACGGAACTGGAGGCATAGGCTCAGGAAGCTGCAGCTGTGGACTAGTAACAGCAATGTGAAGGGGGACACCAGTATCTTCAGCACAGTCATCCACTCTACTGACAGAGGGTCGAACTGAATGCAATGCAACAGCCTGCAGAACAGTGAAAGTCAATGCCAGACACATCATCACATGACCACTATCTACATGTACCACCTTCTACAGCCAAGTCAGCTGCTGATCACCTTGGGAGGCAGCACCATACCACTAATGCTGAGAAGTGCTGTGACACTGAAAGTCATGGAACTGGCTCCTTTCAAGCCTCAAGTATGCCATCTCCCAGTCACTGGCTCACCAGTTTTTTTTTCCGATATACTTTACAGGAAATAATACAGTTCGTCCAGTTCACCTAGGGCCAGAGAATGAATGTGCCTGGCTGACAGATTTGCAGCCATCGTTGGGTTGCTTCAGTGACAAGGAACCATCAACTGCGCACATGTGGCATTGACCATTCCCTGGCATCATCCAGCCAGGTGCCTGAACAAGAAGGGATTTCACTCCCTCACTGTCCAGCTCTTTCATAACCACAGGCAACAATTTCTTTAACCGTGTGCCCACAGCCCATGGAACTGTCACGATGCTTACATTCTGCAGAGTTCCCAGGTTTCTTGAACATTTGACCCATAACATCATCTCCAGGGCTGGCGTGTTCGTGATAAAGGGAAACCGCAGAAGACATAAAGTCATAGAATCATAGAAATATACAGCATGGAAACAGATCCTTCAATCTAACTCATCCATGTCAACCAGATATCCTAAATTAATCTAGTCCTATTTGGCAGGATTTGGCCCATATTTCTCTGAACCCTTCCTATTCATATACCCAGCCATACACCCATAAATGTTGTAATTGTACCAGCCTCCACCACTTCTTCTGGCAGCTCATTCCATACACGCACCACGCACCGTATGAAAAGGTTGTCCCTTAGGTCCCTTTTAAATCTTTCCACTCTCACTTTAAAACTATGCTGTCTAGTTTTGGACTCCGCTACCCTGGGGAAAAGACCTTGTCTGTTTACCCTATCCATGCCCCTCATGATTTTATAAACATCTGTAAAGTCACCCCTCAGCCTCCAACGCTCCAGGGAAAATAGCTCCAGCCTATGCAGCCTCTCCCTTTAGCTCAAACCCTCCAACCCCTCAAACCTCCAACATCCTTGTAAATTTTTTCTGAACCCTTTCTAGTTTCACAACATCCTTCCTATAGGATAACATGGTTGATGACCCCAGTGAAATATCTTCAGACTGCTGGTGAATAGTGCTACAAAGCTGCCCATGCATCCCACTAAGGGCCTTGATTAAACAAGACAATTATAGAATAGCAGAACCCTTAAACAAGCCAATTGGCCCATCGAGTCTGCACAGATCCTCCGAACAGCATCCCACCCAGACTTAGCCCCTGTCCCCAACCCATCCATGTAACCCTGCATTTCCTATGGCTAACCCACCTAGACTGCACGTTCCTGGACACTACAGCTAGTTTAGCATGGCTAATCCACCTAACCTGCACATCTTTGTACTGTGGGAGGAAACCAGAGCATGAGGAGGAAACCCATGCAGACATGGGGAGAAAGAGCAAACTCCACACGGACAGTTCCCCGAGGGTGGAATTGAACCCGAGTCCTTGGGAGGGAGCAGAGCTAACCACTGAGCCACTGTGGTCTTCTGAAGATGGGTTTCTATTGTCTGGAGCTCTCAGCAGATGCACTTGCTGAATAGTGTCTCTACAGTAGTGATTGCTTCCTGTTCTCTGCACAAATTTGCTCAATGATGGGTTTCAAACTTACAGAAGGGGGATGATAGATCAACCAACCATCTCTTCATCTGCTGTATCTTCAATGGGCTGTATTCTTTCCACAGCTACCGCTGAGGCTTGGTACTGACCCAGCATGCATGGCTGAGCTGGAGGGAGCCTGCTGACTGCATTGCAGGTTTCCCTCAGGTCATTTCAGTGGCTGTTTTCTGGTGGTCTGAGCTGAGAGGGCAATAGCTGCTGGGACTCTCCTGCACCCTTTGTGGCCTGACCTGATGGGGGCACCTATGGTCCTGGCAGAGGGAAGGTGATACGTTAGACAGCCCCACACTGTCCCCGGAATACAATTCCTTGGTGCTTTACCATTACTCTTCCTTCCTGTCGATGCACAGAGGCTCCATCCTCATTCCTGGAGGAGAGGAAGCACCTGAAGGAAAGTCAAGGTCCCTTCGGGCCCTCTTGCTAAGCCAGTGAATGATGGCCCGAGCGATGGAGTGACGATCTCACAGACACTGATTGTTCTGCCATTGTTGGCTTCTGCGGTGGTCACCACCTGGTCCATCAAGGCAGCCAACTCTTGTAGACCACAGCCATGGCCTCAGTCAGAACCTGAAGGCTCTTCTGCCCATCACTCCAGGTTGTGTGCAATTTCTGGGACATCTTCCAGAAGCTTGTGAATGAATCTCCATTGGGTCATTAATGACTCAGTCCAGATGATCATCACCATACTGAGCTCAGTTCTGAAGAGAGGCCACTGGACTCAAAACATTAACCATGTTTCTCTCCCCACGGATTCTGCCAGATACGCTGAGTTTCTCCAACAACTCCCATTACTCAGCCGTTCAGCATCTCAGTATGAGCTCAGTAGGGGGTGTGTCCTCCTCCAGCAGAGACCTTAGTCATTTCTTCCTCCTCTAGCTGTGGACTGCTGTCATTGCTGATGTCATCAGAATGTGATACTGAACTTACTTTGGACACATCACACTCTGAGATGGCTGACTCTGTGCTGATGGCTGGTGAGCAAAAAGATGGTTTGTAAGGCTCATGCCTGTTCATGAAAAGGGGCTGACAGAAACGAAGCTAGGTGGGTGCTGGGGCTCTTCATATTTTGGTCATCTCCTGGGGAGAGGAAAGTGAACAGTGCTTCATGAACAAACAGAAAAATCTGTCAATGTCATGAGCTAACACTCTGCTCCAGGGTTTGATTGAGTTGGTACTTGGTAAGCAGTCGTGATTGGAGGCTGTAGGTATCGAATCTTGCGTTCAGGGCATTCGTTTGGACACTTTGATGGTCTGTTCTTCAAAGCGAGTCCAGAGCGTTACGTTCAGCATGCTCCCTGCAGATCCCTATCCATCCAACTATGCATATTCTTGCTTATTGTGCCCACACCTGTCCTGTTGGATTGCCACTTTTAAATGTTAGGGCTGAGCTCTGTATTTCTTACTGCTGTTCAGATCCTGGCTCATGGAACATACATGAAATCTAACAGTTCTCTCATTCTGTAGGATGGTTGGCGCAAGTCAAACAGTGCACCCTTTCCAGGGAAGGAAACTGCCATTCTTACCTGGTCTAGCCTACTTGTGACTCCAAACCCACAGCAATGTGGTTAACTCTCAATGCCCTCTGGGCAATTAGGGATGCCAACAATGCCCTCAACCTGTGAATGAATTTTAAAAACGATTCAACCGTCTAATCCCTGACAGTAGTCGAATTCCCTCATCCAACCCAACATAACAGTGATTACCCACGTTTGGGTTATCTTCTACAGTCTTGGCTTCCAGCTGTATTGGGAGATAAACAGGTGAATCTCCATGAACCTAGAAATTCTATTAGGTTCTAAGCATACATGATGTAAGTGATAGTGTAGGCACATATACATACATATACATGACATTGGTGAACCCTTGTGTACATTTTTGAGCCCCATTATTTTAATATACTTTGCTTAACTTTTTCATTGACATTTTTTATTTATTCTGGAACAGAAATGAGATTAGGTTGAGAAATTTTGTTTTGGTTGAGTCATCAATATTGACATCCATTTCTCTCCTTCAAAATAATGCCATGGGATTTTTTTTGTGTAACTGAGAGCAAATGCTGGGACTTGGATTTGACGTCACATCTCAATGATGGCATAGCTGAGCACCTTTGACAGAGCAGCATTCCTTCAATGCTGTACCAGAGGGCCGAGCTAAATATGGCTCTTGTTGCTGGAATGGCAGATGAACCCACTACTTCTGATAGTTAATAGAAGCGTCAATAATTACTAAGGATGAGGCATGGGAGGCAAAAACAGAGAGAGTTGCTGCTTGGGTGGAACATAATCTAACATCCTGCAGAGGGAGAAGCCAACTCATATGGCAACCCTAGGAGTTAGTGTTCAGTATGAACTGCAACAGAATTGACTCACTGGGGCACTCTCTCAAACATGCCTGCAGTGTCCTTTAAAAAAAAATTTATTGCTACGTCCCAATCAGATATTGCATGTTGCTAAATTTGACTGACAAATACAGTGGAGCCACTTAGAGCCAGAAGGTGGTGCTCTGTGAAAACAAACACTGATCATAATCTTTGAATCTGCCAGTTCCCTTTCCTGTCCAATTTACTTTGTTCACATTTGTCTGATTTCAGTTGTCTATATTTTTCTTTACTGAGTTAGTGATCAACTGTTTCGCCCTCCTCTGATTTGTCCTGTTGTTTTAAAGTTCCAGAGGTATTAGCAGTTATACCCAGGAGCTATTCTTTAAGCATGAGCCCCAAGCAGTGAGATGGGGCAAGCTATTAACTACAGGGTACCATAGCCAAGCCTAAGATAACATAGTGTGGAGCTGGATGAACACAGCAGGCCAAGCAGTATCTTAGGAGCACAAAAGCTGATGTTTCGGGTCTGGATTCTCCAGCATCTGCAGCTCTCATTATCCCCAATAGCCAAGCCTAAGCCTGTTTTCAGGTCACAGTCATAAAGCAATTTCCAGCAGGGGTCACTAGACAGTGACCAGAAGTGGGACTCATGGCTGTTAAAATGTTTTGCAGCTCAAGCACACAATGGCCCAGGTATTGCTCTTTAAGAAGTTAGTGAGTGAAAACAGGCCATGGGTCAAACTTAGACCTCTTTGGAAATGTAATTTCTCCACAAGTGGCACCGACATGGTTAGAGCGAACCCAAAGCGTTGGTCCCCTGGCATCTGTCACGTTGAAAGCAGGAAGCCCGAGGTTTCCTGGAGAGCAGGCCAAAGCAGGCCTGACTATTGAATTTTTACCTTTATTCGTTTATTTTCCCACTTATTACAAGGAAGGGCTGTAATGTTAACTTTTACTTTTTTTTATTTTTCTACTTATATTAAGAACAATGGTGATGCTTCACTGTTAACTTTGTTTCTCTATTTTAGTACTTGTACATATGTTTTGTGCCTAAGTATCTTCGTACCTGAGATGGCGCCATGTGTACACTTTTCAAATGATCTGCTTAGAGCTTACGTTTAATATATTTTCATATTAATCCGGATGTAGAAACAATTAACTGATATGCTATCCAATAATAAAGTTCTGAAGAAAGGTCACTGTTAACCCTGCTTTCTCTCCACAGATGCTGCCAGACCTGTTGAGTTTTCCCAGCAAATTTCTGTTCGTTTTCTGATTTCCAGCATCTGCAGTTCTTTGGTTTTGTGAAGTCATATAATATTATTAAAGATGATCAGCTGGCTGGAACAAAAACAGAAGTTGCTAGAAAAGCTCAGAAGATCTGGCAGCCTCTGTTAAGTCAAATCAGAGTTAACGTTTCGGGTCCAGTGACCCTTCCTTAGAACTCAGAAGTTCTGGACCTTAAACATTAACTCTGATTTCTCTTAACAGATGCTGCCAGCAAACCTTGCATATCAGACAGGGGTTCACATGCACATCCATCAACTTGGTCTACTGCATCCATTACACCCAATGTGGCCTCCTCTACATCGGTGAGACCAAGCTGAGACTCGGATACATTTTGTAGAGCATCTGCGTTCTGTATGCAACCAACAAGAACACGTTCCGGTTGTGAATCATTTTAACTCCTCCTCCCACTCCCTGGGTGACATGTCCATACCGTGCCTCCTCCAGTATCACAATGACACCGCCCGCAAACTGGAGGAGCAGCACCACATATTCCACCTCAGGAGCCGACAGCCCGATGGCTTAAACATGGAATTCACCAGCTTTAAAATCTCCTCCACCCCGGCCTCATCCCACGTCCAACATTCCCTCTCATCCCCACCTCCTTCGCTTGACACAACCTGGCCATCTTCTCTCCCACCTATCCACCCCTCCCACATCACTGGCCAATCCCCATCACTGCCTACCTGCACTCAACAATCACCATCTCATCTACCTTCCCCAGACCCACCCTCCTTTCTCTATTTATTTCTGAGCCCCTCTCCCCCTCCCCATTTCTGAAGAAGGGTCCTGAACCAAAATGTCAACTTTCCTGCTCCTCTGATGCTGCCTGGCTGGCTGTGTTCCTCCAGCTCCACATTTTGTTATCTCTTTTCCAGCAACTTCTGGTTTTGTTCCTGATTTACAGCATCCACAATTCTTTCAGTTTTTATTCAGTCTGTGAACGGCTGCTTTTAGATGCAGAGTGATACCAACAGCGTGGATTCAATTCCTGCACCAGCTGAGGTTACCATGAAGGACTGTTCTTCTTAACTTCCCCCGACCTGAGATGTAGTGACTGTCTGGTTAAACCACCATCAGTCACCTCTCTTATGAGAGAGCTGCCCTATCGGCTGGTAAGGTTTTAATTTTTTGTATAGCTGTTGTAGCTATGGTGCCCAGAGTATCAGGATCCAACTTGGAATGTCTACCTCAGTCATGCATAAGAGTCAAGAAAAGGTTCATCTCTGGTAGTAGGGATTCCTAGCCAACACCATGTACTCAAAAGAAGTCACTCCCAAAGTATCACCTTAATCTGCCAGAACAGTGAAACATTTGGTCCAGGATTTTCCACTCCCAATGTGCAGAGGCACAGAGCTGGGGCAGATGTAAATGTTGGTAAACATCATCCCACACCAGGGCCATCTTGACTGAGGTGGGTTGGAATTGGCAGTAGGAGTGTCAGGGTTACCTGCTGTTACCGGATTAAGGATTTTAAAGGCTTGTAATAAGGCCCATTGTCAAAGGTTGACCAGAATATTTCAGTTGGCCTTGGGGCTCCTGAAGTATTGAGAACTAAGCCCACTTCCTGGAGGCATCCTCCCAGCAGCAGACCACAGGGGTCAGTGCTCCAGGCAGGATTTGCGGCCTTTCCCACCTGCTGAGAACACAAACCCAGTGGAGGAGTAAGTCTTCATAATGGTGGGCCAACTGTAAAAAGGCTGGAGTGGGTGCTTCTGTGCTGGGGTCCCTCCAACGTAGAAACATAGGAAAGAGGTGCAAGTGTAGGCCATTCAGCCCTTCGAGCCTGCACCACCAGTCAATACAATCATGGCTGATCATGCAATTTCTCATCATACCCCTTGATCCCTTTAGCCGCAACCTTTCCTGAAAAGCTGGCCTGCTGTTTTTTTTTCAGTAATGGAGTGTCTCCAGCTTTGCAAGCTTACCTGCCAACTTCAAGTGATTTGATTTGATTTGATTTGATTATTGTCTCATGTACTGAGATACAGTGAAAAATATTGTTTTGTGTGCTTTTCAGACAAATCATTCCTTACATAAGCACATTGGGGTAACTGAACAGAATGCAGAATATAGTGTTACAGCTCCAAAGAAGGTGCAGAGGAAGATCAATTCTAATATGAGAGGTCTATTCAAAAGTCTGATGACAGTGTAGAAGAAGCTGTTCTTAAATTTGTTAGTATGTATTTTCAAACTTTTGTATCTTTTGCCCAATGGAAGAGGGCAGAAGAGAGTATAACTGGGGTGAGAGTAGTCTTTGATCATGTTGGCTGCTTTCCCGAGGCAGTGGGAAGTTTGCATTTGGATTTAGATTTTATTGTCATGTATTCAAGTACAGGAGTGCAATGAAAAGCGTATAATGTCACCACACAAGGCACCATCTTAGCTAAAATAGAGACGATTGATAGAAGGCTGGTTTGCGTGATAGACTGGACTGCGCTCACAACTCTCTGTAATTTCTTGTGGTCTTGGGCACAACAGTTGCCATATCAAGCTGTGATGCATCTGGATTGAATGCTTTCTATGGTGCATCTATAAAAATTGGTAAGAGTCGATGTGGATGTGCTGAACTTCCTTAGCCTCCTGAGTTAGTAGAGGTGCTGATGTGCGACAGTGAGTCCATCCTGAAACTACAAACTGGCGAATTTTGGAAAAGTTAACTGACACGTCACTGTAAGGGTTTTTGACCTCCATTTAATTCCAAACTTCAGGGCCCTCACATAAAGGGAAGTATCCTGTCCCTGGGTTTCTGGTTTAGGAGAGAGCACTTGGTGAAAAGTCTACCTAGAATACTAGATTAACAGGGTGGAAATTATTGCAGATTTAATCTGTGCATATGCCATATAAAAGTCACTGAAATAACCATCAGTGTACGTCTTAGTCCATTAGAATAAGCAACCTATCGATCTACACTGAATGTTGTTTTTCAGCATTCACGAAAAACTGTTCACATTCCGGATATGATCTTGATCAATCCAATAAATGTGCAGTTATTTCTCTTGGAGAGAAAAGTCACTAAGGATTTACATCAAGATAGATCACACAAATTCAATTTGAATCGCATTACTTTGTGGTTTGCTATCAAATAAATCTTGAAACGTGGGCTTTATCATTATTGTCTTATGTTACTAATTTATTGTTGCAAGCTAATATCTAAAACAATCTTGCTCAAAGTTCATCAAAAACACTGCAGCATAGACAGATACAACCTGGTTCTGGTCCTGCTTGTTTCCATTGAGCCAAGAATCACATCAGTAGACCCAGTTGTAAAATGGTAAATAGGCACCACATTAAAGCTGGATTAAAGACATCATATTCATGAACATATTTAGAATTGACAATGAAATCAATACCAGAATCATAAGCTACCATCAATACTTCGCTCAGAACATGGCAAACACATGCAGTGGAATCATCCAAATCTAACCCCTGCCAAAATTATGAGACCATCAGAAGCTGCTAATTTGTTTGCAGTTTCAATGGGCTTTGCCATTGTTCTTTAGCTGAGCCATGACATTAGCATCATACCTATGGGTTGCCTGACCAATCGGAGATTTGGGCCAATGGGCTGAGGAGTGCCAGGTGGAGTATAATTTGGATAAACGCAAGGCATTGCATTTAGGTAAAACAAAAAAGGGCAGGACTTATACGGTTAATGTTAAGGCCCTGGGTGGTGTTGTTCAACAGAGAGACCTAGAGGGTCAGGTACATAGTTCTTTAAAAGTTGCATCACAGGTAGACAGGGCAATTGTTCTTTGAGGAGTGTGATTACCCTGCAAACATCAGGAGGTTCCATTTGTGCTCACCTTACCTGAGGGACCTTACCTTCAATGCACTAGCTAGACCTCATAGCTTCCCAGTGGTGGGTATCTAACATACTAGTGTGGTGGTACCTGAGCCAATGTGTGCAGAAGTGCCGTGTTGTCGATTAGCCAGAGAGTGTGAAGCTGTGTGAGGGTGTTGGCTCTGCTGCCCCAAGTCCTATTAGCCAGGTTCCATAATTCTCATCTTTAACTTGGCTTTGCCTTGCTCTTCAAATTCTGCAGTTGTTAGGTCAATTCACAGTCAGCATGATATCAAGAGATAACAAAATGTGGAGCTGGATGAACACAGCAGGCCAAGCAGCATCCTAGGAGCACAAAAGCTGACGTTTCGGGCCGAGACCCTTCAAGGTTATTTTGGTACTGAACCAAGGATGAGCAATCAGGAAGCTCTTCACTAGTCATTAAGCTGTTTAGATGGAAGTTTGAAATGTCTTGGTCGAAAGCTTTTATTTTCTGAAGTCGGCTTCCAGAGAACATCTATCTTCAGTGAATGTTTTCTCAATGTCTTGGAAGTTCAGGAAATCCAGGCACAAGTTGTCAGCTTATGTGCCCTGGCATTTTAAGAATATGGACACTGGAAATATATCAAAGTAATCCTGTGTGAAGATTAGTCCCAGGGGAATTTGTTGTTGGTTTTGGAAAGGAGGCCAATTTGATCCCTAAAGTGCACATGGATGGCTGGATGCTGATCATGGAGTTGATTAAGATCATAGAGCCCCTGTAGTGTGGATGCAGGCCATTTGGCCCATCGAGTTCACACTGACCGTCCAAAGAACATCCCACCCAGACTCACCTCATTCCCGTAACCCTGGACACTTCTTCAGACCATGGCAGGAAACCAGAGTACCAGAAGGAAACCCATGCAGATGTGGGGAGAATGTCCAAATTCTACACAGTCAGTCACCTGAGGCTGGACTTGAACCCCGGTCCCTGGCACTATGAAGCAGCAGTGCTAACCACTGACCCACTGTGCCCATTCCCCACTTTGTCAGTCACTGATCACTTGTTGAGTTTTCTTACAGCTGATGATTTTGTGGAATATCAGAAGCATGCACCATGTCATAGACACGGGATATATCAGAAAAGGCAATTTGTGTCTTCAGGCTTTTCCGCTCACCCATTCCCTCCTCCCACCTCAAGGCGCACCTCAATTTCCTACCTACTAACCAGCAGCAGTTGTGGATGCAAGGTCATTGGGGACATTTAAGAGACTGCTGGACATGCATATGGTCACAGAAATTTGAGGGTGCATACATGAGGATCAATGGTCGGCACAACATTGTGGGCTGAAGGGCCTGTTCTGTGCTGTACTGTTCTATGTTCTATGTTCTATGTTCTAATATGTGAGGTTCACGCTTGGGCTTGGAACAATTGTAGTTTGTGTGTAAACTGCCTGCGGAGGAAAAGGGGTGCTGGGGACTAGAGGGAGGCATCACTACGCCCTGGGTGGACTCAGTCTGAGAGCAGGTTGATGGGTTTGGGTCGTTGAGAGGTTCCACTGGTTTAGCAATGGCCACAATCTTAGACTGGCACCAGGTGATTGGAATGGGGCTTGTGTTGTGGATTTTGCAGCTTTCGCAGTTACTTCCTTTCCTGGCATCCGGTGTTCTTCAAGAATACTAAGTGAATCCCATTGATTCCTGCTACTTTGTCTGACCTGATGCCTATCGGGATATTGTCCTTGTGCCCAAGCTCAAGGTCTGTCTGCTCTGAGACTGTGTTGAGAGACTACATCAGGGCTGGCTTTCTGTATCTACTTATCTTTGTTACTGGCTAGCATCTTTGAATTTATTAGTAGCTTTGAAGCAACAGCATCTTTTAACCTTATTTCTTTATTCTTTTTGCACTATACTAAGAGTGACTGTAATGTTTAACTTTGTTCCTTATTTCTTTCTTCTTTGTTCTTAAGTTTTTGGTTCCCAGGTCCTTGTACCTAAAATGTCACCGCCTGTAACGAAAATGAAACTTCTTCACTGTACTCCTGCACTTGGGTGCATGTAACAATAAAACCTAAATCTAACAACCATCAGAAATAAACTTCCAGTGGGCCAGATCGAAAGTGTTCCAGTTTGTACATTGTATTGATGAAACTCTTTACATTTGGATAAAAACCAAGAAAACTGCAGATGTTATAAATCAGGAACAAAAACAGAAGTTGCTGGAAAAGCTCAGCAGGTCTGGCAGCATCTGTGAAGAAAAAATTCAGAGTTAATGTTTTGGGTCTGGTGACCCTTCCTCAGAGCTTTTTTCTTCACAGATGTTGCCAAATCTGCTGAGCTTTTTCAGCAAAATCAGAGTTAACATTTCGGGACTGGTAACCCTTCCTCAGTTCTGACCCAAAACGTTAGCTCTGATCTTTTCTTCACAGATGCTGCCAGACCCATTGAGCTTTTCCAGCAACTTCTTTTTTTGTTCTTTACATTTGGACTTGCCTTAGCAACCCTGGTGAGTTGCTGATGAATTAGGTAACAGGTTCATTGGATGTTAAAAGCAGAATTGATGGTTAAAACAGTACTTAATTACCTATCTAAATATATTAATTGCTTCCACAGCATAGGAACATAGCTACATAGAGGGGTTCCTCACTTAGCCAGTTGAAACTGACATCTGGGCAGGATAATGTTGGATAATAACCCTGTTTTGGGGATTTAACACCCACACAGTGCAACTCTTGCCTCACCTCGTCTGGAACAATGATCCTCACAAAGTAGTTGCCTGTGCCTGTACAATTGCTGCAGGCATGTGTAACAATACTGACTGAAATGTCCATGTTAGAATGTCATCTTGATGTTGGCAAATCTCTGTAAAATTCCAGTTGACAAATTAAACACTGGCTTAGTTTGTATGGTATACATAACCTCGAGGGAGCCAGGATTAAATCCAGACCAGGCACGAGTGACAAAGCACATCTTTCTCTGTAAGTCATATTTGAAAATAAATTATGACAAGCTCGCTCTAATCCCCAGTGGTCATGTGTCTGAAGAATAAAACTTATGCTAAACTGACATCTTGGCTGAGGGCCTTCATTAAAAGTGTTGAACGTAAAATATCACAGCAGGTGGAAGAATGATTGAGGCAGTACACACAGGCAGAAAGACCTGAAAGCAGTTAGACTCACTTTGCAAACTAATTGAGAATTGATGTGCACTGCTTGATACTATTGAAATTTTGAAACACAATCCTTTTTGTCACTACGTTAAAGCAAGTGTGGTTTTCTGACTTGTAATACTTAGAAAACAAAAGAGATGTCCATTTTGTAATCCACTTGAACTGTTTGTCATCAGCGTAATGTAGCACTCACTATCCTTTGTACCTAGTGAAAAGGATATTCCTACCTGTTTACAGCAACAATAAGTCGTATACATCATACCCTTAACACAGCAAGGTATTTCACAAAGTGTCATCGGAAATAAATGGCTATTGAACCAGTAAAGGGGTATCAAAAGCATGGGCAGATGTAGTTTTAAGGAATGACTTAGGGCAGAAGAGGAATGTGGAGAGACAGATAGGCTCAGGCAGTGAATTGCAGAGTGCGAGGTGTAACTGGCCAAAGGCACTGTCACCAGTGGAGAGTTGAAGGAACAGAGGATCCCAGCAATCAATGTGGTAAACCTTTGTTACATTCCCTCCATTGTCAGAACATATTTTCTCAGATAAGGAGATGAAAACTGTACCCAATATTCCAGGATAATAAAATGTGAGGCTGGATGAACACAGCAGGCCCAGCAGCATCTCAGGAGCACAAAAGCTGACGTTTCGGGCCTAGACCCTTCATCAGAGAGGGGGATGGGGTGAGGGTTCTGGAATAAATAGGGAGAGGGGGGGAGGCGGACCGAAGATGGAGAGAAAAGAAGATAGGTGGAGAGGAGAGTATAGGTGGGGAGGTAGGGAGGGGATAGGTCAGTCCAGGGAAGACGGACAGGTCAAGGAGGTGGGATGAGTTTAGTAGGTAGGAAATGGAGGTGCGGCTTGAGGTGGGAGGAAGCGATGGGTGAGAGGAAGAACAGGTTAGGGAGGCAGAGACAGGTTGGACTGGTTTTGGGATGCAGTGGGTGGAGGGGAAGAGCTGGGCTGGTTGTGTGGTGCAGTGGGGGGGAGGGGACGAACTGGGCTGGTCCAATATTCCACGGGTGGTCTCACCAAGGCCATGTATAATTATAGCAAGACGTCACTGCTCCTGTACTCGAATCTACTCATATGAAGGCCAACATACCATTTGTCTTTCACCACCTGCTGAATCTGCATGACTACTTTCAACAACTTGTGTTAAAGACACTCAGGTCTTGGTGTATAAGGACCCTCACTAAATTCTACAGATGCACCATTGAAAGCATTCTGTTCGGGTGCATAACGGTCTGGTACAGCAACTGCTCTGCCCAGGACGGTAAGAAACTACGGAAGGTTCTGTGCACAGTCCAGACCATCATGGATGCCAACCTTCTATCCATGGACTTCATTTACACCTCTTACTGCCATGGAAAGGCTGCCATCATCATTAAAGACCCCTCCCATCCCAGTAATGATCTCCTACAACCTCTTCTGTCAGGCAGAAGATACAGAAGCTTGAACATATGTACTAACACGTTCAAGAACAGCTTCTTCCCTGCTGTTATTAGACTCCTAAATGGACTCTGTAACTTCAAATAATGCTGATTTTGTTAATGTTGATCTTGCTTCATGCACGTCCAGCATGGTGTACCTGTATGCCTCACTCTGGCCAAGTTTTTTTCACCGTACAATCTGTATGTCCTTGTTTACTATGATTTGCCTGTACAGCTCGCAAAGCTTTTCACTGTACCTAGATGCATGTGACAATAAATCAAATCAGATAACTGACTGATGGATCTTTGTTCTGAGTCTAATGTAGAAAAAGTGTATGATTGGCCATATCAGGAACTGGGAAGAACAACTGCATTTATTATGTGATCTGTGAAGCATTGGGACCAGTAAAAGACAATCCTCTCCTCCCACCTTAGTCAGAACTGTCTCTGGGTTAAACTTCTGAACTCACTCTTGTACAAACAGAGAGACTGAAGCTAGAGTTCCCATTGTCGGAGGACAAGAATACTGAACACTAGATCAGCAGGGCTATGGCACAGGGAGGGGATTAGCTAATTAATCTTACTAAGGAAGAGATAGACATGTAATTGTATTGCAAAGGCACTACAATTCATTGGCATTCCTGAACTTCACTAAATCTAAGATCCAAGATATTTCTCGTGAGTCAATGTTGGAGATTTAATCCTGGGTTTATGACTCATGGCTTCAGGTAAGTGTCTGTGTCACACAGAATAAGTATGCAGAGCAACGATGTTAAATCCACAGTCTCGTCTCTTCGATGTACATGAAAATGTGCTAAAGTCAGGAATTTGGCGCAAGTGGAAATTCAGTGCAGAGAGGGAAAGAGATGTTGCTTTTGTAGTTGGTGAATGTTTTCCTTTTGTCTCTCAGCTAGAAAACTGTAACTTGCTATTGCTTTATTACAATGAGGAGGATGTCGTAGAAACCTATAAAATTCTAACAGGACTAGACAGGACAAACTCAGGAAGGATGTTTCTGATAACCAGGAAGTCATAGAGTCCTACAGCACGGAAACGGGCCCTTCAGCCAAACTGGTTCATGCCAGCCAAAATGTCCATTCACACTAATCTCATTTCCCTGCACTTGGCCCATATCCTTCTAAACCTTTACTATCCATATATTCTTCCAAACGCCTTTTAAACATTGTTAATGTTCCCACCTCAACCACTTCCGCTGACAGCTCATTCCATATACGTACCACTCTCTGTGTAAAAAAGTTGCCCTTCACATTCCTGTATATTCTTTCCCCTCTTACCCGAAACTGACGCTCTTTAGTCCTCGATTCCCCAACCCTGGGAAAAAGACTGAGTGCATTCACCCTACCCATGCCTCTCATGATCTTATACACTTCTATAAGGTTCCCCCTTAAACACCTACACTCTAAAGAAAAAAGTCCCAGCTAGTTCAACCTCTCCCTATAACTCAGATCCTCGAGTCCTGGCAACATCCTTGTAAATTTCTTCTGCACTCTTTCCAAGAGTGTAGGTCTAGTCTGAGGTAATGGGAATGAGACAAACTTCTTCACCCAGAGAATAGTGAGCTTGTGAAGTTGTCTGCCACAGAAAGTGGTTGAGGACAAAACAATGAATATTATCAGAAAAGATAGACATGGTTATTAGAGCTAAAAGGATCAAAGGTTATGGGGCAAAAGCAGGAACAGGGATGAATAGCCTACTCCACCTCCTATTTTTTAATATTTCTATGTTAATCTTAACATGAGATTGTACTTACTATTTAAGTTATCCCAAATTTAAGCAATCTTAGTGGGTCATGATGCCTACTGACTGGAGCAGGATACACTCCTGGAAAACAGATACTTTGTGCAGAATCCTCACTGAGCTGCAGAATCACAGCTATGATAACTGTATCACCGTAACATTTGCTATTTCATTCTCCTTGAATGGAAAGGGTGTTTTGCTGCACATTTGGCAAACAAATCATTGAAAACCATGCTGTCGGCATGTTATTGACGGTGTGCCTAAAAACCACAAATATTTAGAAACCACAAGCTATCAATGTGTTACGTTCTTGTCTTAAATGTAAACATACCAATCACACAGAAGATTTGGGGAAGCAATAAAACAGAGTGTTTGTTTTTTTAAAATGTCTATGTGTAGTAATATTACTGTGAGTTAAGTATACCACATCAGATAAATTAGATTAACATGGTGGTCAGTCACTGAATATATTCACAGGGCTGCCACTGTACATTTAACAGAAGAACATGAAAGAATTTTTAAAAACATTATCAGCAGGACAATTTGGAGAGATCGTATCATGAGAAGCAAAAAGAAAATTTCAAACCTTTTTTCCCAGCAATATCCTTTATAGGCATTTAACCCTAGTGAAGTTTACCTCTGATTTAAACTCTCTAATTTCTTACTGTACTGTTGAAGTTGCAAGCTTTTCCTTTCGGACTTTCTGTCTATTTCCCAGATGTTATTCTTACAGTCTCTCCCAGACACCTAAAAGATATGCATTAACATATTCATTTTTCTCACTGATCCATAAGAGAAACAGAGGGCCTTCTCTGGCTTATACCTTTGGACTGCTAAAAAAAATGCTTAGTTCTAGATAGTAGACTTCTACAATCTCCCTACTGTTCTGTTGTTATCATTTTTTCCTTCTGAACTAAACCTGCTATTGACCAGCTATCTCTCTGTAGGCCATAAAACTCAACTTAGAAAACATTTAGTCAAGTAAGTTCTCAGGTAACTTGCTAGTCATTTGACTGAAGTCCAAGTCTTTCTTGAAAATTATGCTTGAGCTCACTGTTAAAAAATGACTTTCTGACCTCTTAAACAAAAACGAATCCTCTTCACAGAACTAATACCAAAAACCCATTTATCTCTACTTTAGAATCCAAATCTCTAGATTATAACATATTGCCAACCTTTAGCAGACTGCACATGGACTGACCTAATAAATCTTGGGACAAAAACATCATATCTTGTTGCATTATGCAATGATTGATAGCAGTTTAAGATATGCTCCTTGAAAGGTTCAAGCACCTCATACAACAACAATCAGAAGCAGAAAAATTTGCTGGAATGTATTATTAGGGATATGGTAACAGGGCACCTTAGCAAATCACAATGATCCAGAGAGTTATTAAAGCAGCATAGTCAGGAGCCAGATATCACAACCATGTGGAATCCTGATGCAACTGACTGCATGAGAATTGCCTGGGAAATTGAATTTTCTGTTGGCTAATTCCTGTGTCTCTTTTCCCCTGAAAAAGTCCACTAAGTTTGGAGAACATGGAGGGTTCCTGATCACTCAAGCTTAATATTTACCAGGAAATGTTAGATGATTAAAAATCTACTGTACAGTACAGTAATTTATTGTTATGTGTATTTAAAAATACAGTAAAATGTGCATTATTCACCATCATCAATCCAGCACCATTTTAATTACATACATTATTTTAAAAATACATACAAAGTTAAGACAAATTTCATTCTTGTTCTAACCATTGGCTTCCTAATTTCATAAGTGGCGACAGGACACTGCCTTACTCCATACCTGTCAAGCTAACTCCTGGCCAATTATTAAATTGAATTCCGACTCACCACTGACACCTCCAAACTATACTTGCCCAAACAGTGAACCTCCTGGATCAGATAACCATACCCAGACCTGACCCTGATTCTCATATCACTCACCAAACTCTGCCAGACCCAACATCTACCCATGGTTGACTGGCCAGAACTCCTAGGCATCAAACATAATCACCACTGACAGGTCTTCGGACTAAAATCTTCCCCCTAGCTAGATCCGGCAAACCCACATCCATAGCTAAACTAATGTATGTCCTTCTGGCCTGAATATCATCCCCCGCATCCAGAAGCAACCCCCTCCCCACTCCTGCTTGTTTGTTGGACCATGAACCCAACAATTCCCACCACCCCCATCAGTTTATATCTGACACCCCCGACCAAAACTCAAACTTATATAATTACCCTTTCACGGGTACTGTCAAAGAAGATGCCTGTGCTCCTGGATACGTAAGTCACAGATCGCAGTAACTGACTGCTGCAGAAGGTGATGTGGTTTCCGCAGCAATGCGCTCCACTGCTGGACTTATGGATTCCTAGACACTTTCCTAATATGAGACTCTGTCCATGCATCTCAGCGCATAAGACATCTAGAAGCAAATGGGTATTTTTTTAACTAATTAGTTTCGAAAATAGAATCTCCAACCCTGATTGGAATATTTGAGCCAATATAATTAAGTTGAGTCAACATGGAATTAAGAACAGGAAATTATGTTTGATAAATGTACTTTGTTTATTTGTTCATAGGATGTGGATATAGTTGACAAGACCACGATTTATTACTAAATAAAAACCAGTTCTTTGGAAGGGTCATTGGAGCTGAAACATTAGCTCTGATTTCTCTTCACAGATGCTGCCAGACCTGCTACACCTTTCCAGCAACATCTGTTGGCATTGCATTTAGTACCCATTGACTAGTTCCAGGACACACATAACATTTCGGGACCGCTGGCCCTTCCTCAGAACTGGGAAAAGCTCTCAAGAATCCAGAATTGAAAAGAAGTTCAGTCCTTTAGAACAGGAAAGAAATCTTTAGACCTTTCAAACTGAGAAGAGCATGTTAAGGAAGAAATTGAAGAGTTAAGATGGAAGTGACACTTGACTGAGATTGAGAATCTGAATGGGATATTGCCGAGAAACAGGTTGAAACTTTGTTTTCCTATTTATGTCCAAGATTTTTCTAAACTATCTTATATATGCACATTTTTTGTGTTATAAACTTGTGTTCCTTTGTTACAAAATATTGGCACCCTCATGTGAAGGTGTTCACTCAGTAAGTATCATGGATCCAACTGCAAAAATTCAACTTATGAGCTATAAAGCCAGATTTCATTTTGGGATCTGAATTATACAGTACTGCTGAGATCTTAACCAAGTAAGATGGAAAAAGAGGAACTAGTTCATGTAATGCATTTGAAGTTTAAAAAATTATTTGATAGGTTGCCCATGCAAATGTTATTACTTCAAAATCAGTACTCCCAACATTGGTTGCATACAATAGCATTTATTGAGGCTTTGAATTGGCAATTTATAACATTCGGTGCTTAGGTGATGGCTATTTACAATCTGTATTAATAACTGATGAGGAGACTGAGTGTTATTAGATAGATTCCCTACAGTGTGGAAACAGGCTCTTTGGCCCAACAAATCCACACTGCCCCTTGGAGCATCTCACCAGTCCCATTCCCCTATAGCCCACACACCCCTGAACACTATGGGCAATTTAGCATGGCCAATCCACCTAGCCTGCACATCTTTGGACTGTGGGAGGAAACTGGAGCACCCAGAGGAAACCCACACTGACACAGGGAGAACTCCACACAGACAGTTACCTGAGGCAAGAATCGAACCCAGGTCCCTGGCACTGTGAGGCTACAGTGCTAACCACTGAGCCACCTTGTCACCCATGCTGCTACTGTGTGACAGTGGTGGAGAGAGTGGATATTTGTGGATGTGGAACCAGTCAAGTGAGCTACTTTGTCCTGTTATTTATATAAATGAAAATTATTCCAGTGTTTTTCAAGCTCAGCCTTACTAAATGTTTACTATTTGAGTATCGGGCTGCAAAAGTATCTTTGGATTTTCTTCTTTTAAACTCATAAGTTTTGACAATGTTATGCTGCTACTTTTCACTGTTTAACCTAATTTGTTAATAACACAATATTAGAAGAGAAAGCAAACAGTGAGAGGGACATCAAAAGACTGCTGAAAGATATGATCAGATTGGGTACAAGGCAGGAACATGACAGATCGAATATGTGGTGGTTAAGTGTGATGTTATCCATTTTGGTAGGAAAAATAACAAAAGCAGTATATTTTGTGAATGGTGAGCAACTGGTCAATGTAGCATTCAGAGGAATCAGATGTCTTTGTACCTAGATCATAGAAAGCTGACATGTAGGTTCAAGCAAGCATTTGGGGAAACATGTTTCAAAGGAGCGTACAACAAATGAACTTTCACCCTCCAATCCAAATCACAGCTGGATCCCAATCTGTTTATTCCACGAAGGACCAAATTTCAACTCTATTCAATTTTACCAAGTTTTATTTGGGCTTCTTTCATCTGGTTAGGGTGCAATGTGTAAATATTTGGACATGTACTGGGGCTTTTTGTGCCCTGCTGGTTTTATGGAACTGATCAAAATAAAATTCCAAAGTTCAAACATGAACACGAATTCAATCTCCTCCATTTTCTCCTGCAGAATACCATATTTTCTCCATATATCAGTGTTTTCACCATTCTCAGTGTGAAGATAAGTGATCAATAACTGAATCATAACCATCAGCTCTGCCTGAAATAGCCTCAGCATATGCTTCCCACTGAGCGTGAGATAAATGCTTTGTTGTGAAACTTGAATGGGTTCAGAAAAGATTTAAAAGGATGTTGCCAAGATTCGATTCTTCGTGCAAAAGGTAGACGTTTATTAGACTCGGGCTACTTTCCATGGAGCGTCGGAGGCAGAGGGGTGGCCTTACAGAGGTTTATAAAATCATGAGGGGGATGGAAAGGATGAATAGCCAAGGGCTTTTTCCCAGGGTAGGGAATTCCAAAACTAGACAGCATAGGTTTAAGGTGAAAAGGGACAGATTTAAAAGGGATATAAGGATAACCTTTTTACGTAAAGGGCGGCTCATGCATGGAATGATGGTAGGCAAGGACAGGGGTACATGAAAATTACCACTAGCATGTCAAAACAAATCTGCAAGGTGTGCTTCAAAAGTGCATTTAGGTATAATAAGTTGACTTAATCACGAGAAAAGAAAAGTAAGGCTTGTGACTCAAACTAGATGCAGGTCTGTAATCCTATGCTGACTTTCTGATCGTTTAAAACTAGAATATCAAAATAAACTAAGTTGTCAGTCTGAGTTTCAGGGAAGAGCGACAGTGCATCTGCCATATTCAGCATCAAAAATTAAAAATGTTAACTTTCAAATATTATCATTTAAATTTACAATTATATATGGATTTTGTTAACTCTACTTGAATAGCTGTAAAATCATGCAAATGTCTTGATTTTACTGCCGGATCTAAGGTGTCAAAGAATTTTCTTCAATTAATAAATATATTTTGCATGCATATTCCATCAAATTTCCTTTGTTTTAAAACTCCAGATAGTTAATACTTTAAGGGCACTTTTATTCTTGGCTGCTTCAAACTGATCCAGATTAATATTTTATACTTTTCCTTGTACTAAAAAGCAATAGAAAAATCAATGTTAGAGTCCTTTAAGTTTCTTTATTAAAAATGTCCATTTGAATGAATGGACAGGAAAATGTCTTGTTATGAAATATTTTATCCAGATGGGCTAGAGGAGTGAGAATGGTCTATTAGCCATCAGTGGTTGAAACATTAAACCAGTTTTCAGTCTCACTGGTTTCTAGGTAGACTGGTGACAAATGTTTTATTAATTCTCTCCTAGGTTTTATGATTGGAAGGCCAATCAAACGCCTGGTTGAACAAAATAGGGAATACAATCCCAGTGACCTCTTTACGTGTGCACTGAGATCTGAGAGCAGCCGCTGTATCTTCTCCACAGGTAGACTCTAAACTGACAATGTAGTTTAACTCATTATTTTGGTATTGTGTAGCCCTTGCTATTTCAGTACTCCACAGATTGATGTTTGACAGTATTGCGAATATAATGTCTATGTGTAGCTGGAAGATGACACATCAAGCAGCTATTTAACTGTTAGTTCCAGCTGACTATGCAGGAGAGTTTGGTTATGTCAGCTGGACTGAAGGATGCTTTAAATGTGTAATGTTCAATTTGGCAACTCAAGTTTGCAGATCTAGTGAGTTTCCCCTTGCAATGAAATGTGTGAGAATTTATTTTGTGACTATTGCATGTTGTAATGATACTAAAATGGAAATGCCAGAACAAATCTCAATTTCTTTTCTCCATCTTTACCTCATCATTGTATTTTCTTCGACATAGAATTGCAATATGCTTTTCATACAAGTTGGTTCTTTGAATGAACATTTCCATGTTTTTAAAGAGTGTATTAATTCCTTTAATTGTCACAGGTAATTGCATAAGATCCTATTTGCAAAGACAATT
Source organism: Stegostoma tigrinum (assembly GCF_030684315.1). NCBI lineage: Eukaryota > Metazoa > Chordata > Chondrichthyes > Orectolobiformes > Stegostomatidae > Stegostoma > Stegostoma tigrinum. The sequence goes on along the minus strand of NC_081358.1, from coordinate 32,036,370 downwards.
TTGTTTCCACTTGCTGACAGAGTAAGCAATAGAAATACAAACGCGTAATATAATACTACAGATCTGTTCCAAGGTGAACTGCTGTTTCACGTGACAAAGTCAGAAATCACACAACACCAGGTCGTAGCCCCAACAGGTTTCTTTGACAACACAAGCTTTCGGAGTCTTAACCCTTCTTTAGGTGTTAGTGAGACAGGTAGTGTCAGATACAGAATTTAAGTAAAAGGTCAAAGGGTTACACCACTGAGGAGGATGTTCTAAACAAATCTAAATGTTGTTAAATCTTTAATCAGTTAGCAGGTTTTAATTGATAAATTGTATGTGTAAATCCCTGAATTCCTTTGAAGTCACAGTCCTGAGAGAACTCAAGGTTTTGTCACTGTAAAGAAGAGGTGACATTTTAGATCAGACAATATATGTTAGGTGTGAGGCCTTGTTTGGAATCTGTTTGTGTTTTGGTTTGGAATCAGACTGATTTTATTTCTAAAGTAGAAATTTTTTAAAATGCCATGTTGACCGACTGTCTATAAATTCAAAAAGTACACAAGTTATAGACAGTAAATGTGGTGTTTTATAAATTCCTACTTTAGAAACAAAACCAGCCTGACTTCAAATCAAAACACAAACAGATTCTAAACAAGGCCTTACATCTAACATGCAGTGTCTGACCGAAATTGTCACCTCTTCTTTACAGTGATAAAACCTTTAGTTCTGTCAGGACATGTACATATTAAACAATTAAAACCTTCTAATTGATTAAAGATTTAACAACATCTTAGGTTTGTTTTGAACAAACTCATCACTAGTGTGAACCTTTGATCTTTTACTTATAAATCCCACGTCTGATACTACCTCTCTAACACTTGAAGAAGGTCTGAGGCTCTGAAGTCTTGTGTTTTCAAAGAAACCTGTTGGGCCATAATAATCTGGTGTCACATCATTTCTGACCCAGTCCACCACAGGCTCCTCCACATCATGTGACAAAGTCATAGGTCACTTACCTCCAGCTTTTTTTAATGGACTCTACCTTCCTATTATGATCATTGTATTTTAATTTTAGTTTGTTTAATGCCCTAATTTTAATTTATGTCATTTGGTTTGTTTTTGCTGTTTAATTTTAAATTTAGAACCCTCCACAAGATCAATTTGATACTTTATTTAAGTTTCTATTTTATTGTCCAAAAAGTACCTTTCATTATTTCACAGCTGCTTATTTGCCCATATAAGGCATTCAGTGCTTTAGTAATTAGTTCAGTTTGTCTATTGGGTGGACTGCACTAATTGTATCAATTAGCATTAGTGGGTGAAAACACGTAAGATTTTCTAAGGTGAGCTGTTTACTTTGTCATGACTTCAAATAAAAAACCCAATGAGACAGAAAGGAATGCTCTTTAAAAAGGATGCATCATTATGATAAATAAGTACAGGGGGTCCCCAACTTATGGACGTCTGATTTACAAATTTGGAATGCAGTCTCAAACATGGTTTTAATTTTTAAAGACCTGATGTATGAATATTTCCTGGACTTACATACAACGGTTTTTACTATCTGCACTGTGCTCCAACTTGCGTACAAATTGACTGGCAAACAGACTCCAGAACGGAATCCGTTGGCAACCCTCTAGTTAATGAAAATAATAAACTGAAGAATCGCTGGTTAAATCTGCAAAGATCAATGGTAGATCAGAGGAATAGGCAGATTTTAAGAACCAGGAATAATAGAGAGTCGGAAAGCAGAACATGAGAGAAAGCTAGCTAATAATAAAAAAAAAGATAGGAAGAGTTTCTCCATGTATTTGAATAGAAAAGATGTGATTAAAGATAGTATTGGTCCTCTAGAGCGAATATGGGAATCAAAAATAAGAAACAGTGGCATGATGAAGGCTTTGACTTCATATTTTGTGTCTAAACTTCTCAAAGATAATTGAAGGTCAAGATGTGATAGGAAGAGATGGACACTATCATCAGTGAAAAGAAGCTAGGAAGATTATTAAGCCTAAAGGCTCACAAGTCCCCAGAGCTGGATTGTATGGACTGTATTCTAGGTTCTTAAAAGAAGGCACAGTTGGTAAATGAATTGGTTGTAATCTTCCAAAAATCCTGCAATTCTGTAAGGGTCGCAGAATATTGGAAATTATCAAACGTAACACATTTATTCAAGAAGTGAGGGATACAGGAAGCAAGAAACTACAGGCCAGTTAGTCTAACGTCTGTCATAGGGAAGGTGTTGGAATTCATTTTTAAGGAACTTGTGGCAGGATACCAAGAAGATCATGATGTATGCTACATCTTTACGTAAGCAGTCATTGAGGGATTGATTTTCATCTTTGAGGTTAGAGGAGTTGGGAAATATCCTGACTTGGTGTGCCTGCCTTAGAAGGAAGTACCCGCAAAGATGAAAGTTTCACTCTTGGGAATAAGATTTGTGGAGGGGAGACAATGGATTTTAGTCTTTCCAATGTTTAGTTGTCATCTAGCATTGGATGTTAGAAAGCAATGTGGAAAGCCAGGTACAATAGAGAACAAGAGAGCTGGTGGTTTGATGCAACAATCCATCAATAGTGTACATACAGAAACTGAGGACTAAAGGACCCAAGCCATTCAAAAAGTAACTGTAGAAAAGCATACCCGTGACCAGCATTCCACATTATGCTGTCTGTAAACTCAAGCTCAATCAAAGCTCTGCTGCCTGCATCTGCACACACACCATTCACTGCATTATGAATGCTTGCTGATCTACTTTGGTTCCAGCTTGTGCAAAATCTCTACAATTCTCATTCTTGTTTTCAAATCCTTCCAGGGCCTTATCATTCTATTTCTATAATCTCCTCCAATCACCAAACCCCTAGCTATTCATACTCCTCTAATTCTTATCTCTTCAGCATCTCCCATATTCATCATTCCACCATTGGTGGCCCTTCTTTACCTCTTTTTCTTCTTCCAAGAAACCTTATAAAACCTTTTTTTGACCACAATTCGGGTAATCTTACCTGATGACATATCTCAATGTCAAACTTGGTTAAGATTATTCTTATGAAATGCATTGGGACATTTAGTTTTGCTAAAGATGCTATATACATACAAAATTTGTTGTTGAGTGGTAAGGAAAACTTTCTTAATCCTATTCAGAGATGTTGTTACATACCTCTGCAGCAGGTGGGGACTTGAACTCAAGCCTCCTAGTCCACAGGTAGGAACACTATCATTGTGCCACAAGAGGATCCATGCTGCTCTGGTTACGGTTTGATAAAGAATAGAACCAGGTGAGCCAATTCCATCTGGCTGGACAGGTGGAAGAGAGGAGGCAATAGCCTGGTAGTATTATTGCTGGATAATTAATCCAGAGACCCAGGTAATATTCTGGGGACAGGGGTTCGAATCCTGCCATGGCAGATGGCTGAATTTGAATTCAATAAAAATCTGGAATTAAGAGTTTAATGTTGACTATGAATCTATTGTCAATTGTCAGGAATAGCCCATCTGGTTCACCAGTATCTTTTAGGAAAGGGAACTGCCATCCTTACTTGATCTGGCCCCCTAGATGACCTCAGACGCACAGCAATGTTGTTGACTCTTAACTGCCGTCTAGGTAATTAGGGATGGGCAATATATCCTAGCCTAGTCAGCACTGCCCTCATCTCATGAATGAAAAAAAGTAGGACGGAAGAGGAGGTATGACTAAATATATCAAAGGCAAACAGGTCAAAAAGGCTGAGGAGGGATGATTTACCACAGTTACAATCACATGGGATGCCATTTATAACCTTGATAAATGCTGTCTTGCTCATGTGGCAAGAAGAGAGAACATAAGAACTAGGAGCCAGATTAGGCAATTCAGCACCTCAAGCCTGCTCCGCCATTTGATACAATCGTGGCTAATCTCATGTCGGTCTTAACACCACTTACCCTGCCCACTCTCCATAATCCTTCAATTCATTACTAATTAAAAATATAAGAACATAAGAATCGAGACCTCATTGAAAGCATTCAAATATGGAATTGTGAGAAAGATTTATGTAAGATTTGGGAGGCGACAACATTTAAGCACTTTGGAGTGGAAAGGAAGATTGAAGAGAGGGCGATCATTTGCAATTGGGTCAAGGATAGATACTTTTGAAGAGGTTGGCAATACCAGAAGACAGATTACACCAGAAGAGGAAGGGAGAAAGAATTGTTGATAATTATAGCTAACCTGGAGGTTTTCAAAGAGAAGTTAGATGGCCAGCAGTTTAGTGGAAATAGGATTCAGAGACTCGGGGCTTGTGGTCAAGTGAGTTCAGAGAAGACCTGAGGTGTATTGTCAATAGTTGTTATGTTAGGTCTTGTAGCAGATATGCCAATGCACTTTTAATAGACATGTTCATGACATTATCACCATATCATGGCATGTAATCTAATGCTTCCAGTCTCTAACTTAGTGAGCTCTGTCCTCTTGCAGCATGATGTGCTGAAGGAAGTGTGCCACAGTACAGTGGAATTGCTTAGCGTGAGCTCAGAAACTCAAGTGCCTGTGACTACAGTGCATGTATGTAAATACAAGGTGCTGTAATAAAAGCTCATTGAATTCTTCAGCAATGTGTGACCCATGTTCCATGCTTACGTTGCAGAATCTAACAGGAATATCACTGGGCAAATGTTGTAGATCATCAGTATGTTTCACCACTCCATGTCATTATTGGTGACAGAAGTCCATTTACTCTTTGCAATTTTTGGAGATGAGAGTGAAGGAATCTGGGTTTTTTTGCATTCTAGGATGATTTTAGAATAATGAACAGTTTTCACAGAAAACAGCAAGACTTGGTAGTGCTTTATGTGATACCTGGTAATGTAAGGTTTGGGTGGGCAGCAAGCTTAGTCATTCAATTAGGCAGCTTTTGGATTAATGGGAGCAGAGATTAGTACATATCAAGCAAATGATGACAGAAAGAGATTGTAATGGTTTTAGTGAGGTCAGGGCATCAAAAGCAGATGTGAGGAAGTGATTGAGCAGAGTGAGGAAAGCTGCAATAATATTGTAGTGAATTGAAGACTAAAGGGTGGACTGTGGTAATGAGAGGTGTACAAGGTAATGAGAGGCATTGATAGAGTCGATGGCCAGAGACTTTTCCCCAGGACAGGACTGACTGCCACGAGGGGTCAGAGTTTTAAGGTGTTAGGAGGAAGGTATAGAGGAGACGTCAGAGGGAGGTTCTTCGCCCAGAGAGTTGTGAGCGCATGGAATAGTTTACCAATGGTAGTCATGGAAGCGGCGTCATTAGTGACATTTAAGCGACTGCTGGACATGCACATGGACAGCAGTGAATTGAGGGGAATGTAGGTTAGGTTATTTTATTTTTGGATTAGGATTATTCCACGGCACAACATCGTGGGCCGAAGGGCCTGTACTGTGTTGTACTTTTCTATGTTCTATGTTCTATGCTCTATGTACTATGTTCTAGTTAGGTGCTGGCTTGAAATGATAAGTCACATTCCTGTTACACCCTTTGAACTCTAAGAAGTAAAATGTCAATGTTTCACATGGCTTTACCTTTAGTCTCAACTCAGCTCCCATGATGACAGACAGGTTGCTAGTGTGCCAAACAATATGCACTTATTAGATTAGATTCCCTACAGTGTGGAAACAGGCCCTTTGGCCCAACAAGTCCACACAGCCCCGTGAAGCATCCCACCCAGACCAACCCCTGAACACTACAGGCAATTTAGCATGGCCAATCCACTTAGCCTGCACATCTTTGGACTGTGGGAGGAAACCGGCGCACCTGGAGGAAACCCACGCAGACACAGGGAGAATGTGCAAACTGCACACAGACAATTGCCCGATGTTGGAATCGAACCCAGGTCTCTGGTGCTGTGAGGCTACAGTGCGACCCACTGAGCCACCGTGCCACCCTTCTAACCTGCAAACTTACAATCACTTAGAAATAGTTGAAGAGCAAGTTATTTCAGATTCAAACACTGTCAGAAAGAGCCAAGCGACTCTTCCAGATTTGAATTCATTATTGAAAATAGACCATATTCAACCCCACACATTTGTCTGATCATGTACAACAGTCACAGAAAAGCACAGATAGACAGAAAAATTAGGAGCTGGCTTTCCAGGTCTCGATCTCCCTGGGATAGTGTGACAAAGTTGTAGGATAATAAATAAGCTTTGCAATGGAACAACAGGTTTAAAATCAGACCATATAAACTGGGCTTTTTCCTGAAAGAAGCTAGTGCTTTTTTAAAAAAAACATTGTGTACATGTATGGGGGTGTGGTAACAGCTGGAATCACTACAACAAGAAAACTAGCCAAGTGGGAGCACAGACTAGACTGTGTACAGATTCCCCGAGAGCATGATAGACAGCCAGCAAAATTTATTCAATAAATGGAGTTGGTCCTATTTTCAACTTGGATATACAATGAACAGGGAAGGCTTTGATGGGTTGATAGACCCTCCTAACTACAGCTTCCTGCAGAATACATCAGGCCAGAGAAAGTACATGTTCACATTTATAGAGAGAAGATTATGCAGGAAAGACAGCACTTCATAAAGGATGGGACATTGTGCAGATTGTAGTGAATTATGTGGCCAAATTCTTCTTCCTTTGCACAAAGCTCACGAGCAACAATAAATGTTGGCTTGTTAGTTGTTTCTTTTTTAGAAAATTGTGGTTACAAGTTCCACTCCAACAACCTTAGCAGAGAAACTGACAGCCAGGGTGGTACGTGGAGAGTTCAATAATCATGTTAACCTGAGGTCCATCAGTCCTTTCAGCTAGGAGTCAAAAATCATGTGGAATTATATGAAGGAGTTGGAGAGTTTTATTATCTCTCAGTCAACACTATTAGAACAGTTTATCTGGTAACTGTTAGCGTTATTTCTTCCTAAACAAAGATCTGGGTACCACTGGCCAGACCAGCATTTAATACCAAATCTAATTGTCCTGGAGAAAGTGATGGCAAGGTGCTTTCTTCAAACACTGGGGGTGTAGACACAGAGTGCTGTTAGGAAGAGAGTTCCAGGATTTTGACCGAGTTGTAGTGAAGGAACAGCAATATAGTTCCAAGGTAGGATGGTGACTATGAGGGGATCTTGCAGGTGATGTTGTTCACGTGTACCAGTTGCCCTTATCTTTGTGGGTGGTTAAGGTTGAGAATTTGAAAGTGCTGTCAGAGGAAGCCTGTTGAGTTGTATCTTGCAGATGGTACACATTGCTGGTGGTGGGAATAATAGTGGTGTCAATTAAGGGGGCTGTTTTGTCATGGATGGTATTGATAATCTTAAGTGTTGTTTGAGCTGTAGTCATCCAAGCAAGTGGACAGTACTCCACACAATGGGTCTAGGCCCGAAACGTCAGCTTTTGTGCTCCTGAGATGTTACTTGGCCTGCTGTGTTCATCCAGTCTCACATTTTATTATCTTGGGTACTCCACACAATCTTGACTTGTGCCTTGTAGATGATGGACAGGCTTTGAGGAGGCAGCGGCTGAGTTACTTGCCATAGAATTCCCAGTTTGTGACCTGTTCTTGTGGACACCATATTTATATGGCTGGTCCATTTCAGTCTCTGATTAATAGTGACTCCCATGGATGTTTATTCTGGGAGAATCAGCAATCATAATGCTATTGAACAGCAAGCAGCAATGGTTATTTTCTCTCTTTTTCAAGGCAATCATTGCCAAGCATTTGTGTGGAATTAATGTCATTTGTCAATTATCAGTCAAATCTTGAAAGTTATCCAAATCATGTTGGATTGCTTCAGCTTGTGGGGAATTGTGAATAACATTGAACGTTGTCCAATCTTGAATGAACCCCCCTACCTCTGGATCTTATGGTAGATGTAAGATCAATGATGAAGCAGCTGAATTTTGTTGGGCTGCAGGTTTTTTGATAAGGAACTCTTGCAGAGAAGCCCTGCAGCTGAGGTGACTGATCTCCAACCACCGCCACGACCCTCCTTTGTGCTGGTAGATTACAAATAGTGCAGAATTTTCCCTGATTCCCATGGATTCCAGTTTGTTAGGGCTCCTTGAAGCCACATTCAGTCAAATACTTCCTTGATGTCAACAGCAATCTCTCTCACTTCTCTCATGGAGTCCAACTCTTTTGTTCATTTTTGTGACATGGTGGTAGGAGCTGAGTGGCCTAGCAGAATTCAAAATGTGTATCAGTGAACAGGTTATTGTTGAGTAAGTACAGCTGGATAACCCATTCAACATCACCTTCCATCACTTTGTTATTGATTGCGAGGTTGACTGATGTGACAATAGTTGACTAGGTGGATGTGTTTGTTTCTTTGTGCACAGCGCTTTGCTGGACAAGTTGCTGTTTATGGAACCTTGCTTTTCACAATTTAGCTATTGCACTTCTTACATTTCAAGCATTATTAACTAATGGATTTTGAACATTAACAAATAAAAAGTAGGACAGGGTAGGCTACCCGTCCCTCAAACCTGCCCATAAATAAAAACATGGCTGGACTGATATGGCCTTAACTCCAATTCTACCCTTCCCCATAACCACCGACTCCCTATTGTTCAAAAATTTGCCCAACTCAGCAACGAATATATTCACTGACCCAGATTCTACTGCACTTCAGGGTAGAGAATTCCAAAAATTAACAGCTAAGTGAAGAATTTATGCTTCACCTCCATCTTAGACAGGAGATCCTTTTGTTCTAAAACTGTACCCCTTAGATCTAGATTCCTCCATATTCTTTTTGCTACACCTAGTTAACAAGCTAAGTAGCTTAAACTGGTATTTTTGCCGAAGAACTGACTCATCATTTCCCAAAGAGTATATTTAAAAGCAAAATTCAGTGCTGCTCATAGAGTATGAGGCCAGTAGTTGAGTGAGTAAAAGGAGTTAGGCCAACTATAATGAATTGAGGTAAAAAAATCAATTTATTAACACAATAAACATGACAAGTTAGGTACTGTGTCACGGCTACAGCAAGTGGGAGCTCCTGAATGCCTTGGCAATCCATGGCAAACTCAAATGTGTCTGCAGCTTAAAGCCCTTTAGCTCAGCTTTTCAGCTGAACACTGATCACTTTCTGATCTGGTCTATAGTCAGTGACAGAAGTGTGTGACCATGTTTCAGGCCTGCAAGGGTATTGAGAAGGTGGAACTGGTGAAGTCCTTGCACATGCCTCACAGGTTCAAGGTACTGGGAAGGCTACAGTGTGGATGTTTGGCTGATCATGGTACAGGAAGCCATTCAAGTGGAGGAGCTAAAAGCAGTATAGTTGTAATAGGAGACAGTATAGTCAGGGAGATAGACCCCATTCTTTTTAGCTGAGAACATAAAGTCAGTAAGTTTGAAGGCTATGTTGCCTGCCCATTGCCAGAATTTGAGATATCAGCTCAGGCCAGGAGAAGAACTTGCAGTAGAAGGGGCCGATCCAGATGTTGTGAACCATGTACATATCAGTGCAATAGGTAAGAAGAGGAAAGACGTTCCGCACAGAGACAATGAGAAGCAGGCACTAAACTTAAAATAAACTTCAAAGATGGTAATCTCTGTCATTACCTGAGCCATATGCAAATTGGTAAAAGAAGACTATAGAGTTAAATTCAAGTTGAAAAACTGGTGTGGGAGGTGGGTTCTGGTGTGGGAGAGTTACATCTACTGGGTGACCATGATGACTTTTAAATTGCGAATTGTCACTTTGCTGATTCTTGGGAAAGGAGGAGAGAATTGCAAGCTGCAAAGAAATAAGGTGAGATTAGCTAATAATGAGATGCAAATACAAATCATGGAATTCTGATTGACTAATATACAAATGGAAGTACCTGTTTGTTATTTATTCTGAAGATTCAGAATTTGCCTTTGAAACATTAACAGGAACCGCAGAACTTTCTTCTCAACATTGAAATTCAGAGCTTTTTCCAATTTCACCATATTTTCCCAAATTTCTTGCTGTTTCTTGTACGTCACTCAAGAGCTGGGACAATTCTGTCCTTTGTGTCTATCTTCATGGTGGATAATACAAAAGAAACCCCAGAGATAATGGAGAATCCAAGTCTAGGGTAAATGAGGAACTGCAAGTTATTAACATAAGCAAAAAAAGTACTAGAAAAATAAACTAGAAATTTGCTAAGCCCCAAGGGATGAAAGAGTCGGCTGTCAAGATAGTAAATGTTTTAGTGACCATCTTTCAAAATCCTAAAGAATCTGGAATGTTTCCAGTGGACTGGAAGGTGGCAAATGTAATCCCATTGTTTAAGAATATAGGAAGAAAAAAGACAGGGTAAATACAAACCAGTTAGACTAACATCAGTATTAGAGAAATGCTAGAATCTATAATAAGGGATAGCGACTAGGATAAGGTAGAATCAACATGAATTTATGAAAAGGAATTCATATTAAATAAAGCTCTTGATTTGAGGATGTAAGTTGGTTGGGATGTGGGTGAAAACATTGACTTTCCTGCTCCTTGGATGCTGTCTGACTGGCTGTGCTTTTCTGGCATCCCAACCAGGCCTAACCCCTCGCCCTCTCCCCATAACCACTTTTACAATGGCTAACCCACATAGCCTGCACATCCATGGACACTATCGACCATGCTGAATTGTCCATCCACCTAATGTGCACATCTTTAGACTGTGGGAGGAAATCGGAGCACTCAGCAGAACCCCAAATAGATATGGGGAGAATGTGTAAACTCCACGCAGACAGTTGCTCATTGGTGGAATCAAATCCAGGTCCCTGACACTGTGAGGCAGCAATGCTGACCATGTGCCATTGTTCTAAAATGGATTGGAAAGAGACAGAAAACAAGGAGTAAGAATAAATGAGTTATTTCTGATTAGTAGGCTGTGATTAGCCTATGTATTTGGGAAGACTGTACACGGTTTTGGTCTTCTTACCTCAGAAATATTTAATTACTACAGACGGAGTACAATGAATGCTTACTAATCTAATTCCTAGGATGGAGCATTTTCCTTTGAGGAAAGATTAAATTGACTTGGTCAAAAGGTTCTGGAGTCTGAATGAAAGGTGATCTTATTAAAAAACATCCTACAAGGTGGATGAAGAAAGAATATTTATCCTGGCTCTATTGTTTAAAATCAGGGGTCACAGTCCCAGAATAAGGAGCAGGATATTTCAAACTGAGGTGAGGAGGAATTTCTTCACACAGAGGGGAGTGAAGCTTTAGAATTCTCTGGCCCGGGGCTGAGGGCTGGGAGACGCAGTTCAAGAATAAGGTTCGTAGGCTGCCCACATATTGAAAACATTAAGGGATATGGTCATAGTGTGGGAAAATGGTTTTGTCTTAGATGATCAGCCATGATCTCACTGAATGGCAGAGTGAGCTGAACGGCTTATGCCCACTCTTATTTCTTATGCAGCCAGTTGCTATGATGTGACATCATCCAACACCACTCTTGATGGCTTCTAGCTATTAGCATAAAGGTATTAACCCCTTATGCTATAGATCCATGATGTGCATGATGAAGGCTCCTTACAGATGCTTATCACAATTGTGGGCTGCTAATGGATGGTTAAGTAGTCATAAATTGTCAATGTTATTAAAATTTGTCCTATAGTCCACATTCATTTGGCCTAATTGTTCCAGAGCAGGGACTGTTCACCATGTCCACTTTGTGCTGCCCGATCAATTTCTACGGTTTCAAAAGTCTTGCATCTGATTATTGTTAAGCTGATTCAAACAACTTCTTACTACTAAATAATTCCAAGATTGTCTTCCTTCACTGGGCTATCTCCACGCTGGAGTTTCTTTTAATAGGCAGAAGCAGAAAATGAGAAGGCATTCCTTAGATTGACCATGAGAGTTAGGGTGGCTATGGGAAAGACCAAGGACAATCCAGAGTATGAATAAGTAACTGGGGGAAAGCCAAATTTAATGGGGTAAAGAACGGATCTGGGCTGAATAGATTGAAATTGAAGATTGGCAGGAAAATGGTAGCTGAACAATGGTGCATTTTCAAAGAAAAGGTATTTTGGGAACAGTCAAGGTATATTTCCTTGAAAGGAAAAGATAGGATGAACAATTTAAGAGCTTCAAGGATGACAAAAGAAATAGGAATTAATTTAAAGAAGAAACAGCATGTTTTGCCAATTGCCAGATGCAAAGTGTGATTGAGAACCCTAGCGAATATATAAGGTTCAGAGGGAGGTGAGAAAAGAAATACAAGCTAAGAAGGATTATGAAAAGGGACTGACAGCTAACATATTAAGGCATTCTAAAGTGTTCAACAGGCTTATAAATAGTAAAAATGGTGCTAAAAAGAGGAGGAAGGTTGGTTCAGGAGCAAAAATGTGATTTATGCAGAGGCAGCAGGCATGTTAGCTTAAGTGACACCAGTAGCATACCAGCACTTCAAGAGAGGACGGGAGGCAGAGATGACTGTAGTGGCCATCAGTGAGGAGAAGGTGCTAGGGAAACTGAAAGGTCCAAAGGTGGAGACATCACCCAATGGACCACATGGACTGCACTACAGGGCACTGAAGGAGATAGCTGAGAAGATTGTGCAGGTATTGGGTGGTGATCTTTCAGGAATCAGGGAGGGTCCTGGAGGACTGGAAAATGTAACATTCCTGTTTGAGAAGGGAAGGAGGCAGAAGGCAGGAAATGATACGCCGGTTAAGCTGATCTTGATCGTTGGTAAGATTTTAGAGTCCAGTATTAAGAATGGGATTGTAGAATACTTGGAAGTGCATGGAAAAATAGGGCTGAGTCAGCATGGCTTCATCACAGGGAAGTCATGCCTGACAAATCTGTTGGAAATCTTTGAGGAGGTAATGAGCAAGTGAGACAAAGGAAAGTCAGTAGATGGGATCAATTTGGACTTTTGAAAGGCCTTTTACAAGGTGCCGAACAGGCTGCTAAATAAGATAACAGTGTTAGAGAAACGTACTTGCTACATCCTATGGTCTAAGTAATAAGTGAATATTTTGCATCTTTCTTTATGAAGGAAATAGTGACACCCAGGCCATAGTGAAAGGGGGTGAGGGTAACCCAGACACTAGACATTGTAAAATTGATAAGAAAGAGGTAGTATTGGATACCCAGTCTGTACTTAAAGCAGGAAAGACATCAGGGCTAGATGAGATGCGTTCAAGGATTTTGAGGGAATTTTTTTGCTCTTTCGTGGAATGTGGGAGTTGCTGATTGGCCAAGTATTTGTTGTCCATCCCTATGTACACTTGAATTGAGTTGCTCGTTGAGCTATTTCACAAAGCAGTCAGTCATATTATAATGGGATTTGAAACATATGTCCGCCAGACCAGGGAAGATTGGCAGAGTTCCTTCCCTAAAAGGGCATTATGAGTTTTTACAACAATCAGTGATAGTTTTATAGTCACTATTACTACAGATTAGCTTTTAAGTCCATACTACTAAAATATTATTATTGGTTTTAGATTCCACTAGTGTCGATGGCAGGATTTGAACTCTTGCCCTAAGGTGTTCGCCTGGATCTCTTCATTACCAACTTATAACATCCACTAAAACATCACCTTTTCCCCAGACAAAAGTGATTTATTTTGGTAGCTAGAGTATGAACAGATAAAATAGAATAAAGGGTTCAATTCATATGGGGGTGCAAAGCAATGCAAGAGCAGAGAGACTTGGGTTTATATGAGTATAAGCTATTGAAGGTATCAAGGCAGGTTGAGATTGCAGTTAATAAAGCATACAATATCCGAGTCTTTAATAGGACCACTGAGTATGAGAGGAAGGAAAATTTACTTTGAATTTGCAGAGGATACTAGTTTGACCTAAGTTGACAGCATCCAGTTCTGGGTGCCATTATTAAGGATGTGAAGACATTGGAGTAGGTGTAGAAAAGATTCATGAGACTGTTTCCAGGAATGACAAAACTTCAGATGTGAAGATACGTTGTCAAAGTTAAGACTATTTTCCTTGGAAAAAAGATGAGCGAAAGACAATTTGAATGAAGCATTCAAAAGTATGAGAGGTCTGGACAGAATAAGTAGTGAGAATTTGTTCCCACTTCTAAAAAGATCAAGAATGAGAGAACACGGATGTAAAGCAAGTCAGATAACGAAAGGAGCAAAGCAACGTGTGAAAAAAAGTCATGCAGTGAGTAGTCAAGGGCTGGAATACAATGCCTACGAGTGCCATGGAGACAGCCACAATTGAAAAGGAAAATAGATTTTCATTTGAAGAGGAAAATGTGCAGGGTTACAAAAAAAAGTGAGAAAATTGCTTTAATAAGCCATAAATAAAACAAGTCCAGATATGGTGGCTGAATAGCCTTCTTCTATGCTGTAAAATTCAGAGATTCTGAAAATGAAAACATTTAGCAATAAGACTAGGCTCTTGAAATTCAGTCCAATTTATCTGTTACTAGTACTGCTTACTACCAGGTGTGCAGCACTTTCTCCAGCTAGTTCCAGTCAAAAATCTACCTTCCTCGTTTGCAAAAACAAATTCCTTGAAACACAGTGATACTCCCTTGTTCGCTCCACACTGCCCTCCAACCCCACCACACCCGGCACCTTCCCCTGCAACCGCAGGAAATGCTACACTTGCCCCCACACCTCCTCCTTCACCCCTATCCCAGGCCCCAAGATGACTTTCCACACTAAGCAGAGGTTCACCTGCACATCTGCCAATGTGGTATACTGCATCCACTGTACCCGGTGTAGCTTCCTCTACATTGGGGAAACCAAGCGGAGGCTTGGGGACCGCTTTGCAGAACACCTCCGCTCGGTTCGCAATAAACAACTGCACCTCCCAGTCGCAAACCATTTCCACTCCCCCTCCCATTCTTTAGATGACATGTCCATCATGGGCCTCCTGCAGTGCCACAATGATGCCACCCGAAGGTTGCAGGAACAGCAACTCATATTCCGCTTGGGAACCCTGCAGCCCAATGGTATCAATGTGGACTTCACCAGCTTCAAAATCTCCTCTTCCCCCACCACATCCCAAAACCAGCCCAGTTCGTCCCCTCCCCCCACTGCACCACACAACCAGCCCAGCTCTTCCCCTCCACCCACTGCATCCCAAAACCAGTCCAACCTGTCCTTCCTCTCACCCATCCCTTCCTCCCACCCCAAGCCGCACCTCCATCTCCTACCTACTAACCTCATCCCACCTCCTTGACCTGTCCGTCTTCCCTGGACTGACCTATCCCCTCCCTACCTCCCCACCTATACTCTCCTCTCCACCTATCTTCTTTTCTCTCCATCTTCGGTCCGCCTCCCCCTCTCTCCCTATTTATTCCAGAACCCTCACCCCATCCCCCTCTCTGATGAAGGGTCTAGGCCCGAAACGTCAGCTTTTGTGCTCCTGAGATGCTGCTGGGCCTGCTGTGTTCATCCAGCCTCACATTTCATTATCCTTGAAACACAAACTGGCTTGTGACTTTCTGTAAAAGCAAAATATTGCGGATGATGGAAATGTGAAACAAACAGAGGATGCTGGAGAGACTCAGTAAGTCTTTTCTGAGTCGTATCAGACTTCAAACGTTAACTCTCTTTCTCTCTACAGATGGTGCCAGACCCTGCTGAGTTTCTCCAGCATTGTGTGTATGCTATGTATTTCTCTGAGTTTACAGTTTCCAAGTCTGATAATGCAGGTGATGTCTTTCATCCCCAAAATGTGAAATTGATCAAACGAGTGTAAATCAAAAAGACAAGAATTTCTTCATGAAGACTGAAACGACTGCAGATGCTATTAATCAGAGACTATAAGTGAAATTGCTGCAAAAGCTCAGCAGGTCTGGCAGCATCTGTGGAGAGAACTCAGAGTTAACTTTTTGGATCATGTGACCCTTCCTCAGAAGTGACCAAAAAGGTTAACTCTGATTTGTCTCCACAGATGCTGCCAGTCCTGCGAGGTTTTTCCAGCAATTTCTATTT
This sequence comes from Stegostoma tigrinum, assembly GCF_030684315.1. NCBI lineage: Eukaryota > Metazoa > Chordata > Chondrichthyes > Orectolobiformes > Stegostomatidae > Stegostoma > Stegostoma tigrinum. The sequence goes on along the minus strand of NC_081358.1, from coordinate 32,020,528 downwards.
TTGTCAAGGGTTTCTGACAGGGATGACTGGTTTCAGCGTCTTTTGATAAAATTGTAGTTTCTGTTCAGACTGCCTTTGTTTCTCATGTTGGCTTCACGGCTTGCCAACCTGTGATTCTTGTGCCCATTTAAGTCAGTCTATCTTTTCTTTTTCCAAACCATTTTGTTCATGGAAGTTTCAGGTATTTAAGGCCGTAGGATATAGGAGCAGAATTAGGCATTCAGCCCACTGAGTCCACAAAGCCATTCGATCATGGCTGATAAGTTTCTCAACCCAATTCTCCTGTCTTCTTCTCGTAACCCTTGATCTCCTTACTCATCAATAACCTGTTTCTCACTGTCTTAAATACACTCAATGACTTGGCTTCAACAGACCTCCTGCAGCAATGAATTTCAGAGATTCACCACCCTCACAGTGTCCTTATGGAAGTTTATAAAATCATGAGGGGCATGGAAGGGATGAATAGCCAAGGTCTTTTTTCTAGGCTTGGGCATCCAAAACTAGAGCGCATAGGTTTAAGGTGAGTGAGGAAAGATAAAAGGGACCTAAGGAGCAACTTTTTCTCACAGACGGTAGTGCATGTCTGGAATGAGCTGCCAGAAGAAATGGTAGAGGCTGGTACAATTACAACATTTAAAAGGCGTCTAAGTGGGTACATGAATAGGAAGGATTTAGAGGGGTATGGGCCAAATGCTGGCAAATGGGACTAGATTAGGCGAGTTGGACCAAAGGGCCTGTTTCCATGCTGTACAATCTCTGACTCTAGCTGAAGAAATTCCTCCTCATCTCCACTCTAAAGATCATCCCTTCACTCTGAGACTGTGCCCTCAGGGCCCAGTCTCTCTCACTAGTGGATAATAAAATGTGAGGCTGGATGAACACAGCAGGCCAAGCAGCATCTCAGGAGCATCATCCAGCCTCACATTTTATTATCTTGGATTCTCCAGCATCTGCAGTTCCCATTATCTCTCACTAGTTGAAGTACCTTCTCTGTGTCCACTATATCTAGGCCTCTCAGCATTTTCAATGAAATCCTATTCCCCATCCTACTAAACTTCATCAAGTACAGACCTCAACTGGTTGTCATATGACAGCACCTTCATTCGTGGGAATAAACCCAAAGATAAACAATAAATGCAGTAAATTTGAAACAAAAACAGAAATTGCTGGAAAATCTCAACAAGTCTGACAGCACCTGCAGAGAGAAATCAGAGTTAACATTTCTGGTCAAGTGATCCTTCTTCAGAGCTGCTCTTTTATTTTATTGCTGTTTTCTATTTCTGGTGATCAAGGTGCAACAATTAAATGAACATGGATTTCCTCTACTCTTCTTTCATGAACATGGGTATCACCGGCAAGTGTAGCATTTATTGCCCATCACTATTGCCTTCGAACTGAATAGATTGTTCAGAGGGCGTGAACAGACCTTGAGGTCACATGTAGGCCAGACCAGACGAGCACAGCACTGAGGAAAGTTCACCAGATCCAAAACATTAACTCCGTTTATTCCTTCACAGATGCTGCCAGACCTACTGAGCTTTTTCCAGCAACTTTGTTTTTGTTTCAGATAAGCACAGATTTGCTTCACTGAAAGGCATCAATGAACCAGATAGGTTTTGCAACAATCGCCAATAGTTTTTGCAATCTCCATTAGAGAGCCAAGCATTCTAGTCCAGATTTATTAATCAAATCTAAATGCCACCAGATGTGGGATTTAAACCTATGTTTAAACATAAACTATGAACATTAGCTAGGGATCCTGAATTACTAGTCCAATAGCATTACCATCTCTCCTCTTTGGAGGTTTGTGGAGCTAAAGCAGATTAAAGAGATACGAAGGAACACGGCTACAGAGGGATTTGAATTTAATAAGAAGAATTTTATTATCAAAAACTGTTACTTGGCTGACAGCCAAAAAGTACAATGTCATAGGTGAACAGGGCGCCATGTGACTTAAGAGATGGAAACCTGATTTTCTGCTAACTTCTTGTTTACAGAGGATAGAATCGGGGAGACTGCCCCGTAATGGATTAGAAAAAGGAGGAACCAAAGGATTTCAGCAGCAGATGGGAGGAGATGCAGCAAGTCAATATTACAGCAATCAAAATAAGTGATCTTAGTAATGACTTTTGATCAACAGATAGCAATGTTTTGAAGCAGTCAGACATTTAAGTGCGTCAAAGAGATTTGAAGTGTCAGCCGACAGATTGAAAGTGTGACACATGTAGAAATTTTATGATCTTGAGTGACAAAGATTGATGTGTTCTTTCTGACACAAAATGATGGTTGACCCAGATAAATAAATTAATGCATAAGACTGAATTTAATTAAAATGAAAAAATCTATATCATTCCATATGTTGTTCGATTTCACAGATAAAATACAGGATTGTTTTACTTTCAGCTTTAAAAACACATCGCCTAAATCATGATGGCGGCATTTATTGTTTGAGCTATCTTGGCACACAGTTGAAATTGAGTTGAGAGCTGCAGTGCCATAATGATGCCACCCAAAGATTGCAGGAACAGCAACTCATATTCCATTTGGGAACCCTGCAGCCCATTGGTATCAACGTGGATTTCACAAGATTCAAAATCTCCCCTCCCTCCACTGCATCCCAAAACCTGCCCAGCTCATCCCTGCCTCCCTAACCTGTTCTTCCTCTCACCAATCCCCTCCTCCCACCTCAAGCCCACCTCCATTTCCTACCTACTAACCTCATCCCGCCCCCTTGACCTGTCCGCCCTCCCTGGACTGACCTATCCCCTCCCTACATCCCCACCTATACTCTCGTCTCCATCTATCTTCTCCTCTTTCTATCTTCGGTCCCCCCTCTCTCTCTCTCCCCCTATTTATTTCAGAACCATCTCCCCATCCCCCTTTTCTGATGAAGGGTCTAGGCCCGAAACATCAGCTTTTGTGCTCCTTAGATGCTGCTTGGTCTGCTGTGTTCATCCAGCTCCACAGTTATCTCGGATTCTCCAACATCTGCAGTTCCCATTATCTCTGCTCTGAGGAACTAATGATTCTTGTACCACAATGGTAACAAGAGACCCAGGTTCAAGACCCACCCTGCCCCAAAGGTGTGCAGTAACATCTCTGAAGACTCTGATCAGAATGTATCTACCTGGTAGAACTAAAGACACTTTTGATGCAGTGGTAATGTCCCTAACTCTGATCTAGGTGATCCAGGTTCCAGTTCAACCCTGCTCCAATCTTGGAACTGACTGAAATTGAGTTGAATTTGACAGGCTAGGGAGAGAGTTGAGTTGTGGGGAGTAGCAGGGAATGAACTGGAAGGTTGAGTGGGGAGAGTTAGGAGTTTTTGTGTTGGGGTGAGGGTGAGTTAAATTGACTATGGGGTGGGTTGTGGTGGTGTGTCAGTTGGGGATAGGGAGTGTTGGGAAATGGGGTGAGGGGGATTATGGGGGGAAAGAGATTTTTTGGCGATGAATTGAGTTGGAGGAGTGGAGAATGAGGAGAGTTGTGAGTTTTCTGAGTGGGGTGGAGAGTTGAGTGGGGGTGATGACTGGAGAGTGTTGGGAATTTTGGGAGTGAGCTGGGGTTTTCTGGGTGGATTGGGGAGGAGTGGAGAGAGAGAGAGAGAGAGTTGGGGGTGAGTTGAGGTAGGGTTTTGGGGGGGGTTGGGGGTGAGCTGAGGTCGGGGTTTGGGGGTGTTGGGGAGAGTTCGGGGTGAGCTGAGGTGGGGTTTTGGCAGTGGTTGGGGTGAGCGGAGGTGGGATTTTGGGGGGACAGTTCGGGAGAGTTGAGGGTGTGCTGAGGTAGGGGTTTGGAGGATGTTGGGGAGAGTTGGGGGTGAGCTGAGGTAGGGGTTTGGGGGGTGAAACAGTTGTGAGTTTAGGAGGTGGGGGTGTGAGTTGTGGAGTCGGCGGGGGGGGGGGGGGGGTGAGTGGAGATTTCCAGCAGCAGCATTACCACCACCCCCGGGGTCCAACAGGGAGTTACAACAAAACCGAGGGCCACGGGCTAAACCGCAGCGTCTGGGGCCTTCACTTTGTGGAGCCGCGGCCTGGGCCCAGAGGGCGGGCGGGAAGTGGGTGGGTGTGGGGAGGGGTGACGGTGGGCCGCCTCCTCCCCGCCTTCACGGCCGCACTCACCAACCCTCCCCCAGCATCTGTCACTGACGGTGTGAAAACACTTCTTGTTTCTGATTTATTTACCTCAGGCTGTTGAGGAACTCGGGGCGGTCTCTCCCTTTCCCTCTGGGTCGCTTAAAGGGGATGTCCACCGCGCTCTCTGTTTAAAGGGGATGGTGAACACAATCCAGAATGTTCTCACCTCCAGCAACTACTGATTTACTACCTCATCCTAACAGAGAGAAAAAAAACTTAAGAGCCCTTCACAAACATGAACGAAGAGCAAACAAACGGACTTTACCAAGCTCTGTATGTGTGTGGTTTTATTTGTGGGAGTCAATTTGCTAATTCAGGTCATTTTTATGACTCTCACTGACACAATTCTGTTAAACTGATATGTGAAAACTTTGCACTTGTCATTACCACAGCCGGACAAGTATTGGTTTGTGTTGGCAGCTTTGTGTTAAATAAGTCGTCCTCTTTTAATTCTGGCTGATCTCAATTCCATGGAATTGGCCTCATGAACTTAATTATTGTTTTTCAGAATTCTGGTAAAGACAGACTTAAGTTAAAATGGCTGAACAAAGACAACGTACACTTTCTACATCAGGGGAAGCACTTTACCAAATTCTAGGCCTAGAGAAAGGAGCTTCACATGAAGAGATAAAAAAATCTTATAGGTACGTACAGCCATTCACCAAATCCCACACCCAAGTTTTGTATAGGGAATACTGGGAACTAAATTTTGGATTAATTGTATCCTTCATTGCAATTAACATGATAGGGTTTAAAAAAAAAACACTTTTATAGGTGCATAGGACATATCAAAATAGATGGATCAGAAAACACATAATGGTTATGTGTTCAACTGCATTATAAGAAAACTATTTGGAGCAATAGCATATTGCATGTAAAATTTCAGGTTTTCCTGCTGAGAGTAGTTTGGAGTTTTGGTTACTGTCAGTGTTTGCTGGCAAAATTTACATGAATGTCGTTTTCCAGCTTCTCAATACTGTGCTGTCAATGATGTGTTTATCTAGGCCTAGTGAAAATACCCACCACTTACTTCTGCTAGTATTTGTATCTGGGGAGCTACACAATACCAGAGATCCAACAATCCTTGCCTTTAGTGCTAACAGCAGTTTGGGCAGGGACTGTGCTCTGGTGTTAATAGCCAGCTTCACTTACAAGAATTCAGTTACAGAGCACAAGAATTTAGAGCAGGAGTAGATGGCACATCTGGGTGGGACGATGAGCTGTGAGGGGAATGCAGAAATGTTGCAGGGTGATTTGGATAGGAAGAGAGAGTGGGTAAATGCATGGCAGATGCAGTGTAACATGGATAAATGTGAGGTTGTCCACTTTGGTAGCAAAAATAGGAAGGCAGATTGTTATTTAAATACATGTAAATAGGACAATGTTCAACAAGACCTGGGTGTGTTCATACACCAGGCACTGAAAGTAAGTGTGCAGATGCAGCAAGCAGTACTGAAGACAAAGTGTATGTTGGCCTTCTTAGCAAGAGGATTCAAGTGCAGGAACAAAGATGGTTTCCTGCAGTTACACAGGGCATTGGTAAGACCACACCTGAAGTGTTGTGTGTAGTTTTGTGTGCAAGATATTCTTGCTATAGAGAGAGAGAGCTCATCAAAGGTTTACCAAATTGACTCTGGGGATGGCAGCATTGACATATGAGGAGAGGTTGAGTTGGTAAGGATTACATTCACTGGAGTTTGGCAAAATTAGGGGTTCTCATAGAAACCTATGAAATTCTAACAGGACTAGATAGATAGGGGCAGGAAGGATGTACTAAAACCAGGGGTCATAGTTTAAGGATGAAGGGTAAACCTTTTTGAGATGAGAGAAATTTCTTCAACCAGACAGTGGTGAAGCTCTGGAATTCACTACCAAAGAATGTGGTTGAGGGCAAAACATTGTGATTTCAAGGACGTAGATGTAGCTCATCTGGCTGAAGGGAATCAAGAGATGTGGGGGGAGGGCAGGATTGGGGTATTGAACTCGATGATCAGCCTTGATCATATTGAATGGTAGAGCAGACTTGAGGGGTTGAAAGGCCTACTCCTGCTCCTATCTTCAAAACTTCTGTGCCCTGTTGATCCCGCTCTGCAATTTAGAATAATCATGACTGACGGTGGACTTCAATTCTGCTTCCTCAACTGGTCTCTTGATTTGATGAGGCACCAAAAATCTTTCTGTCCCAGCCTTAAATGTAGTCAGTGATGGAACATCCACAGCCCTCTGGAGGAACTATCCCTTTGACTGAAATAATTTCCCCCTCACCTAAACCATGGGCCCCTGTAACCTGTGTGTTTGAAATACTTGGACCAGTGAAAACAATCTGTTTACACCTATCTTATAAAGCCTCTTCAGAGATTTGATTGGATCACCATGTATTCTTCTAAAGCCCCGAGAATACAGGCCCAATATACACATTGTTTACGTATGCGTTACATATTTTACACAAACTTTACAATAGAATGACACCGTCAGACCAGAGATCAATTTTGTGAACATCACTGCATTGCCTCCAAGGCAAGAGTATCCTCCCGTAAATATGAGGATCAAAGTATTCTAGATGTACTCTCACCAAAGTCCTGTAGAATAAGTTTCACATGTTTTAAAAATATTCTACTTTCTATTCTTCTAGATAAGCTCAGTAACTTTACACTGACTCATTTTAAAGTCTATCCACCAACTTATTGCCCATTCACTTAATTTGTCCATTATCCAATATCTCCATACCTTTCCACTTTGCTATGAATCATCAATAGACTTAAATACATTAGTCTCTGTCTCTTGAGGTCAATTTGCCCCTTTCTAGATGTGACAAGAAGAACAAATAATCAGGCAAGTTGGCCTTTGAAAAATACAGCCTCTCTTTTTGCTAGTTCAGCAATTCAGAGAAGGTCCAAAGGCAGCCTTTTGTTTTGTTATGTCTGGAATATTATCACACACAACCCAACAGCTTTCCCACCTCCAAATCACCATTACTTTTCTTTTGTTTTAACTATTAACCATCACCAGTAATCACTTGTGCAGACAATTAGAAGTTTACATGCAAAGCACATTCTGGCAATGTGAAGAATCAAAAGTGAGGGAGGTGTAGGGAGAGCAGGAAGGGTCTAAATCAAAATGGAATTGGAGGGGAAAATACAACCATATCCCCTGCTGTGCCCACCTCTCTCCAAAGGCATCAAGAGCATTGATGGACACAGCGTGCTCCCTCTCCAATGACGCACAGATGCAAAGTAACCATGGAAGAGGGCAGACAATTGTCAGAGATGACCCCCTCCACAGCCCGCTGCCTGTACGTGTTTATAGCCTGTCCAGGTCCAGGAGCAGACCTATGAGGAGGTCCTCCGATCTGCCCACAACCTTCGGCACCAGATACTCTAAAAGATCAGGAGCATGGGGTTGAAGTGCAACCATAAACACAACAAAAGGCTTTTCAGGTAACTAAAAAGGGTGTACAGTTGCCCACAACCAACATAAACGTGATCCACAGATTCCACTGCGTCCTAAAATAAAAGTTGGCCTGGGAGTCCGTGAACTGCCGCAATCTGCAGGTACACGGTACTGCTGCATGCAGCACCCTCTGCCCCAGGTCCCCAATGGAAAACAGAAGGACTCCTGCACAGAGAATGGACTGCCTTTCCAACTTGCTACTAGTTGAAGATATTACTTGTTTGTTAAGATGGAAAAGTAGAGGGCAACAAGAGGGAAGTGGTCAGCAATTGAAGAAGAGATAAATTAACAGTAATGAAGCATCGCCTTTAATGAGGCTGTACATCCAAATTAATCAATTGTAAAACGTGGATGATTTACTGGTGGTGGATAATAGATGAAAGCATGCTATGGGTGAGTTGGTGAGAGGAGAAACTATGTTCAGTTGTGTTTAAGAGCACTTCTGGATAAAATAAAACAAATAAAGAGAAAAATGTGAATGGTACTGAAGGCAACAGGAAAGATGCACAAGTTAGAGAAATTTGGAGTAGCATTGTGGCATGGGGAGAGAGGATGGTGTCAACATTAACAGAATGAAGTGGGAAAGTAAAAGAATTAACTGAGGAAGAGGCAGTGTTAGCATGAACTCTGATGAGAAGAAGTAAAGTGTCAGATTGAATTGGACAAGTGTACGCAGTGCTTAGCTGGTTTGTAGAGGGTAATGTTTGGTTGAAGTGATGATGAGAGGAAGAAATGTTGATATCAACTCAGTAGGAGATGAGAATGAGGAAAATGATAGGGTAGCATGGGTGGGAAATTTAATTTGTGGTTTTCCTTTTGGGTGATACAAATACTTTAACAGCTTCAGAATGGCATCCATATGCACTCTTGAGATGATTCACCCCAGGAGCCATATTGGTAAAGGCATGGATCAGGAATTAGAAAACAAGGATAAGAATTTTAAACTGAGGTGTTGCTTGACCAGGTACTAATGTCAATCAATTAACCAAGGTGATGGGTGAGTGGGAGTTGAATCATAACAAAATCAAAGAATTGCTACAGTGTAGAAGGCCCATTTGGTCTGTGCTGGCTCTCTAAATAAGCGTCTCACCGAGTGCCATTCTGGCCTTCTTCTTGTAACGCTGCACGTTCGTCCTTCTCAGATAATAAACCCATTTGTTACAGAGTTCATCCATTGAGCTGGCCTCTGCCGTTCTTTCTCAGACAGTGCATTCCAAACCTTAACTATGTGCTTTGAGGAAAAAAAAATTCTCATATCACTTTTGTCTCTCTTCCTAATTTCTTTAATTCTGTGTTTCTTCTTCTCAATACTTCCGCAAGTGAGGACATTTTCTCTCTATTTACTCTGTCCAGCCCACTTCATTCTGAATACTTTGATCAGATCTGCTCTCAGCCTTCTCTTCTACAAGGAGAATAATCCCAGCTTCTCAAATCTGTCCTCAGACTGAAGTTCTTCATTGCCAGAATTATGTTCATTAACCTCTTCTGCACCGTCTCTGATGTCTTCACATCCTTCCTAAAGTGCATGTCCAGAATCAGATGGAATAATCTGGCCAAATTAGTGTTTTACATAAGTTCAACATAAACATCTTTCTCTCATGCTCGATGCCCATATCAACAAAGCTTAGGAAACTGTATGCTTTATTAACTGCTCTCGCAATCTGTTCTATCAATGTTTAATGATTTGCACACAAATGTAGGTGCAAGTGCCCCTGCTCCTGCACTCACCTTTTAGAGTTGAACCCTTTATTTTGTATTGTCTCTCCCATGGTCTTTCTATAAAATGTATTTTCTTACACTTCTCTGCTTTGAACTTCATTGGTCACCTAGCCAGCAATTTGTCTAATCCTTATAAAGTTCTATACTATTCACCATTTAGTTTACGATGCTTCCAAATTTCAAATCTCTGTTAGCTCAACAAAACTTCCAGCAAGATTGTTAAATGTGACTTTCTTTTAAGAAATCGATTCTGGCCCTCCTTAATTTACCCACCTTTGTCCATGTAACTATTAGCTTTGTTTCAAATTTCTGGCGTTTCTTGAAATTTCCCAACTAACAAAGTTAAATTGACTTGTACTTAGTTGCTTGACTTAACTTTATTCTCTTTTCTGATCAAGGGTGTTAAGTTTGCATTTCTCAAATCCTCTCAACTTAGACTGAAAGACTAATGCCAGTGTCTCCGCAATTTTCGTTCTTTTATTGATAAGATCTTTGAATGCATCCATCCAATCCCGTACATTGTCAACTATAAGTACAGACTACTATCCATTTTAAACCCTACTAGTGACAGTTACCATAGTCTGGGTAGCATCTTCCTCCTTGATAAAGACAGATGCAAAGTATTTAATACTTCAGCCATGGCCTTTGCTTCCATGTTTAAATACCCTTTTTGCTTCCCTATTCAGCTCCACTCCTCCTTTAACCACCCCTTTATTATTTGTTAGCCTATGGAAGGCTTTATAATTATCTTTTATGTTTGCTGCCAGTCTCTTTTCATATTCACTGGTAGAATATTACAGAAGTCTGTAGGGACTGGCAGACACTGTGATATCCTGTAAGTCCCTTTGAACGGTGGATTGATAAGGTCCCACTTTCTCAATGTCACCCCTTGCCTGAGTATGATAACCCTCAGGTTAAAATACCAGTCATCTCTGTCTATCATAGAGAAGTCCTAGGGAACTATGGTTACTTTACCTCCAAGGATCACCACGCCTCAGGTGAAGGGAGAGGTTAAGAAGGAGAATCTTTCATGGTAACCTCAGCCAGTGTAGGAATTGAAACCATGTTGTTGGTGTTATCCTCAATTGCAAACCAGCCATCCAGCCAGATGAGTTAACTGACCCCCAGCATCAGTTTGAACTTGCATGGCAAGTAATGCTGTAAAAACAGGTTTGGTTCAGTAACGTCCTTTGGCTAAGGAAATCTACCATCCTTACCTCATCTGAACTATATGTGACTCCAGACTCACAGTGTGGTTGATTCTTAGCGATTAAGGATGGGCAATAAAAATTGGCCTAGACAGCAATGCCTACCTCTCATGAACAAACTTTTAAAAATGACCTTGCATAAATGCTGCAATAAAAGCTTTTGGGTGATTGCTGTTTATGTTGAAATCAGCACTTCAATTTCACCCATTATGGTTGAGTCCACAGGTGAGCAACTGAGTTGCCTAAGCTATAAGCCAAGTTCTATGGAAAGCCTTATGCCACCTTGGCACTGAACTTGTCCATGCTTAAGTACTGTTTTCTGCAGCCTCTACAATGCACCCGTATTTCAATAGACAATAGACAATAGGTGCTGGAGTAGGCCAATCAGCCCTTCGAGCCAGCACCACCATTCATTATGATCATGGCTGATCATCCACAATCAGTATCCTGTTCTTGCCTTATTCCCATAACCCTTGATTCCACTATCTTTAAGAGCTCTGTCTATCTCTTTCTTGAAAGCATCCAGAGAGTTGGCCTCCACTGCCTTCTGGGGCAGAGCATTCCATATATCCACCACTCTCTGGGTGAAGAAGTTTTTCCTCAACTCTGTTCTAAATGGCCTACCCCTTATTTTTAAACTGTGTCCTCTGGTCCTGGATTCACCCATCATTATACAGACACATGAGTCATCCTATGAATGCTTCTCATTCGCCATCTCATGTGACTCCTCTACAGTAGACCATCTGACAAGCTGACACTTGTGTTATTTTGCCCTCTGCCCTGGTTACACATCTCGTGCCCTATGTCCCACCAGACAGAAATCCCCAGCCTAATCTATCCCCTAAGATATCTGACAGTGTCATTTGGTGGCTCTGAATGTGAAATCAAGTGATTACAGTGTCTTCATCATCACTGTCTGGCCACTGCCCGGCCAGAATGACTTTGATAGCAGACACAATAGCAGCCTTCAAGAAGCACCTGGACGAATGCATGAATAGGAAGGGAATATAGGGATATGGATCCTGTAAGTGAAGACAGTTTTAGTGTGCAACCAAACCCATCAGCTTCGCAAGCATGTCTACAACCTCCCACTTTTAGTATGGAAGGACAAAATGTGTTGGCGCAAGCTTAGAGGGCCGAATGGCCTGCTCCTGTACTGTGTTGTTTTTGTTCTGGTTCTGTATCTGAAAGGGCAAAGACACAAGGTAATAATCATATATTAAATGGGTGTTTATGTATTTAGGTCATGGGTCATCATTGGGGGATTTAGCTGGTCTCATACACAGAGGACCAGATTGTAAGAGGGTTTGGGGAGGAGGAGGTTGAATGACCACAATGCACACATGTCCCTTTAAATAAGTGAATGAAGACTAGACATACACATTCTGCCCATCGAAGCTCTATAAAAGGGCAAAGCTGTGGTGCAGGAAGAAGGGTACGTACCTGCTTACACCATCTTCATCTTGTGAATCATAAGAGAGTACAAGGTGAAGGGAGAGAGCTGTGAGGAGGGTTAGGTATCAAGTTTCCACCATTGGCTTTCCCAGTATTATCCAGCAGCTTCTGCATGCTGATGTGCCTGTCCCCTCTGGCTAGCTCCTTGTATATTATCTTGTCATGCAATCCATTGGAGTACAAGGATTACAAGGAATACAAATCAGAAAACAAAATAAACCAATTAGGCATGCTATACAAATACTGTGCAAAGATTCCCTTGAAAATTATTGCAATTGATTCAGTAACTAAGAGAAGGAAAGGCAAAAAAAATTGCAGAGATGCCATGGATCAGACTAAAGAAGGCATCAGAATTGCCAATCTTCTAAGTTGCAAGGTATGAGATGAAACAGTCTCCTGCACACAGAAATTTGACAGATGTGGCAGCAACAATATTGTAGCAGTAACTGTTATTTTTAATGAAAGATATGCTACTATTTTTCAGAAACAGCAAATCGGTGAAAGCATCCTGCAAAACTAAGTCAGAACAATAGTTTTCATGGAGAAAGGCATAATTTCTAAAACTTAACGTGCTTAGAATTTCCTGTAGTTCTTAACACTTAAAACCTGGCAACAACATATTTGCTTTTGTTCTTACATAAATATTAAGATGTTAGATGTAAGTAAGACTTCAGTGTGCTAATAAATCTTATTATCTTTCTGATGCTTCTAATCAATATCCTGCATCAAATCCCATAAAAGTATCTTTGAGTTATCAAGTGGGGTGAATTGATTTAAGAGCCTTTTGTAGAAACATGGGAAATGTGCCTCAAATTGTAAAATGACATTTACTTAATTAATTAATTCCATGAATTACTAATATGACACTGATTTCAAGTGATTTAGGGATTGGTACAAGCAGTGAAATGCAGATTATCCACTCAAGTGAAATTGATCAAACGACGCACACCAGAAACAAGATGTATTATAAATAATAATTTCCTGTTCTTTTTATTGACACATTTTTGCCACTGCCAGTTGCTTTCAACATTCGGTCATGAAACTATTAACATTGGTTTACTGCAATTGTATTTATCTTTATTATTTAATTTTCCATTTGTCTGGGCACATTCTGTCACACACTGCATTAATTTCTCCTCATTCTTCACCATTCCTATTAGTCTTGCATCAGAAGAAAGATATACTAGCACTGGAGGCTTCAAAGGAGGCTCTCTAGGCTGATAGTAGGTATGAACAAACTGTCTTATGAGGATGGGTTGAATGGATTGGGCTTGTACTTGTTGAAATACAGAAGAGTGAGAGGCGACCTGATTAAAACATACAAGATTCTTAAGGGGCTTGAAAAGTTGTTTCTCCTTATGGGAAAATCTAGGACTAGAGGGCATAGTTTCAGAATAAGGGATCACACATTTAGGACAAAGATGAGAAGGAATTACTTCCCTCAGACGGTGTGAATCTGTGGAATTCTTTAACCACAGAGGGCTATTGAGGCAGAGTCATTAAATATATTCAAGGCTGAGATAGGCAGATTTTTAATCAGTAAAGGAATCAGGGACATAGGGAAAAGACAGAAAAGTGGAATTGAGGATTCTCAGATCAGCCATGATCTCATTGAATGGCAGAGCAGACTTAATAGGCTGAATGGCTTACTTCTGCTTCTATGTCCTGTAGTCCAGTGCAATGGCCTTGGTCGCAGAATTCTCCATTACTGACAACATGACTACATCATCATTAGACTGATGCATGAAATCTTAGATATTCCCAGCTTTTCTTAAACGTGAACTTCTCATTTTTACATTCAATAATCCAGACAAATGGCAAAATGCCCCTGACTAAGCTTTAAATCTTTTAAAAAATTCTTAAATTTATGTACTGTGTGTACCTGTATTTACATATTTAAGGTAGGTTCAAGAGTTGGCCATTCAGCTACTTTATCCTGTTCTATTCAATTTGATTATTGCTTATGTGAACCCCAAATTCTAACAGCCAACCAATCCCTTGATACTATTGCCCATTGAAAATCCAACATTCTCTGTCTTGATTATTATTATTATCAATCTTAAATAATTCAGCATCACAGTTTTTGTGGAAGTGTATTCTAGATTTCCACAATCCAAAAATGCTTCCTCCTTTCATATATGAATGCCTTAGCAATAATTTTAAAAATGTGTCCCTATTGTTCTGGATTCTCCCGTGGGGAAAAAAAAAGAGGGTTGTATCCCAACATAGCTTTTAAAACTTCTAGAATTCCAGTTCCCATTCCTAGCACAGGCACCCTTCATCAGCATGGGAAATGGGTGGGGTATGAGAGTTATAACTGACAGTTCTCACATTACAGGCTCCATTGTGGAAGCGGATTATTCAGGCCTGCTGCAGTTTCAAGGGGTTGGGCTAGTTTTGGAAGGCAATGACAACACCAGCTCAGAAGTCTCATGACCCATACAGGAACCTGTGGTTCTGTGTCAGGAACAATCTGAACAATATATTGAAGAAGTTTTGCCAACCAAAATGCTTTATTGCAAATTACGTATGTGTTTAATACTGTCACCGACGATAAGATTTTGGTTTGAAAAGTTGTGACCATTAAATTTAAGAGCACTGCGAAACTGAAAAATTCTCCAGTGCATTAGTGTGCATTATCCATTGGATGAAATGTTGTTCTGCATTGTAGAAATGCAGCTGATTGTTGGAATTGTCTATTTTCTTTCAATTTTTTTTCTTGATAATTGCCTCAGTCATTCATTTCACCATTTCAACAGTTGGACATGTAGCTGAGCATATGCACCTTTTCACAACTGAACAGCTGTCTGTTTGGCTGTTTCAAAAACTTGTTAGAAGGCTGAGTCTGTGGCTGTCATCAAAGGCTTTGAAGTGTTCAGATTGTGGAGTTTTGCTAAAACAAAATCAGTTGAAGGGAATCTTACTATGAATGTTTAGCTAAATTACAAGCATGTTAAAGATTCAACTCAGCAGTTTGGTTACTTTGGCAATTATTCACTGTTAAGAGGATTATGGTTTTATAAAGTAGATTTTCATGTACAGTTTCTATTTTTTGACAGATGTGTGAGGTTCTCAAAGACTTCCAATGTTATTCTCGGGCTTGAGAGCTCTCTTTGTAAAGGAGTGGGTTGATTGGTTTAGGATGTATGGTGGATGAGGGGGAAGAGTAGTGGAGAAGGTTAGGAGGCCACACACATCTCCAGAGCTGGGTCATTGTCTCAGCAAATGGAGGTAGGCCTTTTAACCTGGCCACTGCAGCATTACCACTTCTGTGTGTGAATCTAACTTGCCCTGACTTCCCATTATGTAAATAGCATGGGTGGTAATTGTTAGATAAGAAGTGGAGTCATGACACTGAAAAATCCTCTAACTTCTGATTCCTGCCTCCAAGATGAAATTACAATCCAGCATCTGTATATAAAAAAACTTTAGAATCTTATAATTAGATCACCCCTCAGGTACCTTATGTTGGTCTCCTTACTTGAGAAGAGATAGACTAGCACTGGAGGGGGTGCAGAGGAGATTCACTCGGTTGATTCCAGAGTTGGGAGAGTTGGATTATGAGGAGTGACTGAGTAGATTGGGATTACACTCATTGGAATTCAGAAGAATGAGGTGAGGTCTTATAGAAACATATAAGATTATGAAGGGAATAGATAAGGTGGAGTCAGGGAGGTTGTTTCTGCTAGCAGGTGGAACTAGGACTAGAGGGCATCACCTCAAAATGAAGGGAAGCAGATGTTGGACTGGGGTCAGGAGGAATTTCTTCACCCAAAGGGTTGTGAATCTGTGGAATTCTCTGCCCAGTGAAGCAGTTGAAGCTACCTCACTGAATGTTTTTAAGGCAGGGCTAGATAAATTTTTGAACAGTAAAGGAATTAAGGGTTATGGTGAGTGGGTGGGTAAGTGGAGCTGAGTCTGAAAAAGATCAGCCATCAGCGGGGCAGGCTAGAGGGGTCGGATGGCCTACTCCTGCTCCTAGTTCTTATGTTCTCATATCACTTCAAGGGTAGACAGCCATATTGTAACAACCTGCTCACATATGTTAACCCTATACGCTCCAATAATATTGTGGTTAGTCTGTGCTGTACCTTTTCTAAGGCGAGCATATCCTTCCTGAGGTTTTGTGCTAAAACATAGTACTCTAGATGCTCTATAACGTGAAGCATAATTTCAGAAGCTCCAAGGAAATTCTTGGCAATGGATTCACGGTTATGATTTTGTCAAATGTGAGTTAGAATCATAGAGAACTGTATCACAAAAATGCCCTTTGACCTACTGAATTTGCGTCAATCAAAACCAAACACCTAACTATTCTAGATAATAAAATGTGAGGCTGGACAAACACAGCAGGCCCAGCAGCATCTCAGGAGCACAAAAGCTGACGTTTCGGGCCTAGACCCTTCATCAGAGAGGCTCCTGAGATGCTGCTGGGCCTGCTGTGTTCATCCAGCCTCACATTTTATTATCTTGGATTCTCCAGCATCCGCAGTTCCCATTATCACCTATCTATTCTATTTCCATTTTCCACCACTTGTCCCAGAGCTTTATATACCTTGGCATCACAAGCACATATTGGGACCTGAGATGGCACTGGAAGTGCTGACTTGTAATTTTTCATTGTACTCCTGTGAGTACACGTGACAATAAAGCTAATTCTAATTCTAATTCTGTTCTAATTGTAAATACTTTTAAAATGTTATAGGATTTCTGCCTTTACCACCCTTACTGGAAGTGAGCTCCATTATCCCAGCACTCTCTAAGTGAAAAGGTTTTTCCTCAGATCTCCTCCTCAGATCTGCCCCTTAGCTTAAATTTATGCCCCCAGTCAGTGATCCCTCCATTAAGGGGAAAGGTTTCTTCCTGTCAGCCCTAACTATGCCCCTTAGAATTTTACGCATCTCCATCATGTCTCCTCGAAATCTTCTTTGCTTTCAGGAAAACAATCCTGGTCTGACCAATCTTTCTTCATAACTGAAACTCTCCAGCCCAGGCAACATCCTGGTAAGTCTCTTTTGCACCCTCTCCAGTGCTATCACATCCCTCCTATCATGCGGATTCCAAAACTGTATGCAATACTCTAATCTAACAATTGTTTTATACAGTTCCCGCATAATCTTCCTGCTCTTAAACTGAAAGCCTCAGCTAATAAAGGCAATTATACCATGTGTCTTCTGAACGGCTTTATCCATCTGTGCTCATACTTTGAGGGACTGGTGGACATGCACACCGAGATCCCGCTGATCCTTAGAGCTTCCCAGGGACCTACCATTCATCATGTATTCTCTTGCCTTGTTTGTCCTGCCCAAGTGCATCACTCTCACATCTCTCCAGATTGAATTCTATTTGTCACTGATCAACCCATCAGACCAGCCCATCAATATCTTCCTGCGGTCTAAAGCTTTGCTCCTCACCTTGTCCTCCAGTCTTTTATTTCTGTGAGGCAAGTGGATGTTGAGTTTTTCTCCAGAAGCAGGAAAAGAAATATCACCTCTAAACTCTTTTCTACTTGGATCTGGCCTAAGAATGGCCAGCTTGACAGAAATCTTTGAACAGGTTGTAATCCTGTTATAGTGTGCTGCATTGAAAAAATATGTAAAGTTGCATTAAAAAATTTCAATATGCTTGAATTGTTTATACTGTTAAGATATACACTGTTCAGCATTTCAATCTCTTTGTGTAATCACATTCCACAGAAAGCTTGCTTTGAAACACCATCCAGACAAAAACCTCGATAATCCAGATGCATCTGATAAATTCAAAGAGATCAATAATGCTCATTCAATACTGTCAGATATAACCAAACGAAACATTTATGATAAATATGGTTCACTGGGACTGTATGTCGCTGAACAATTTGGTGAAGAAAATGTGAACACCTACTTCATGCTGTCTAGCTGGTGGGCAAAGGTAAATTTGATTTTTTTATTCATTTTCATGTGCAGTAATGTTTTGTGCTGCTGTAAGTTGCAGTTTGAAAAGATGAAAATTCAGAAAGTTGGAAAATGAAATTTTCGTAATAAAAGCGTACACAATGTGTTGGAAAGATTCATTATTTCTGCATACGGGTTAAAAAGGTGTCTTGCCTGTTTTGAATGTATCACTTCGCTCAATCCTTTTCTGTGTAAAGTAATACTGTTTTATACTAAAGATTTAAAATACTCAAGGTGATTTTCTAATGGTACACATCATGTGATCACTCCTCCTGTTCCCACACTTTTGGCAGAAAACCCGTGGAAGCTCTGGAGAAAGTGGGTAAGGGGGGGCAGTTTCCATTATGAACGGGTACGGGGTGGATGGAGGGCTAACTGATCAAGTAGCAAGGTTGGGTAGCCTCAGCAGAGACGTCAGTCTGTTTTGCATCTGATTCACAAAAAGCAAATTCAAGTGAACATTTCAAGTTGTCTCACAATCTAAGCATGACAGGTGCTAGAATTTCATCAGATTCCATGCAAATCTGAGTCAGACATTGTCTCACTTCCCAAACCCTGTATATGGAAGATATGTGGGAAGATGTTTTTGCAGCCAAGAAGATTATTCATGCTGACCCTGGCAAAATGCCTGCCTTAAACTAATTTGATCTGAATTCCCATTCCCGTGAACAATTGGTGATGACCCTCAGTTAATTTTGTAAAGGGAATGAGGCTCTAGGTTTGTTTAATATCTCGATAAGGTGGGGAGTAATGACATGTAGTAAGTGTAGGTCTTCTGCTACTATGCAGGATTTTTGACTGGCCATTAAGTTCATAAGAACTGAGTGGCACGTGCCATCAAATTTCTAAGATCTAATCTTTATACTTGCATTAGCCAGTGCTCACTAAGGAACTTTATTTTCCTTCCTATAAAAAAGGTGTATGTTTTGAAAAGGGTTTGGGGAATGCAGTTTTGTTACTGACAGTGAGAAATTATCTTTAATGCAGACGTCTGCAATCTGTCTATTATAACTTCTCAAAACCCTTTTGCTTCTTGATGTGCCAGTTCTGCGTGCATTTCTTCCAAAACTTAGTATTTTGAATCCCTCCGATCCGATTTTTTTGTATATCGTAGCAGCACGAAGACTGTTTCAGCCAAAGTCACAACCTACACCCTTTGTGACTGTGGCCTTGAGTCATTACTTTCCTTGATCTCGCACATCATATAATTTGATTACTTGTAGATTCTTCAACTACTGCCAGCTCTCTCTGCTTTGTTGCACAATACTGCTGAACTGATCTTGTATGTTTCCATCTCTACTCATCCAAAGCATTCAGCACATCATCTCTAATAGTTATTCTTGCTTTCCTTCACCTCTGGGCACCACCTTTAGGTCCCATAAATGTCCTCATCTATATGCTGCCTTTCTATACCTTTATCCACAAGCGTATATTTGACTTTCATGTACATGCTGTTAACATTCAGCCTAATTTTCCACGCATCTTTCGACCCTATGGCCTCCTTATTGCTTTCTGTCTGACATCTACCTGAGATCAAGTCATAGATGATTCATAATTTCCTTTGCTATTTATTAGAACAACTGAAGGCACCATTCTCCATGCTCATTACAAAACTTTATTACAGTCTGCAAGATCGAGATTAATCTGAGGGATATGAACAGTAACTGATAGCAATTTTATCATTTTTATCATAGAAAACAGCTGATCTAGGAATTTCCACATTTGTAAATAATGTAATAATATATTAGCATTTTCTACATTTTTCTGAGCTGATTGTATGCAAATCCTGTCCACTTTTACAAAGGTCAAACTTTTTGATTTTGGAACCTTTGAAGAGTTATTTCATTCTGTCAGAAGTGATTGAGGAGCATTGTACTAGTGTGTCATTGTCCAATCTTAGCAAAGGGACCCAGAAATTAACCAATACAATGGTAGCCACTGTTTTGATCGTAAAACTGTTGTCATTAATGCATCTTAGTAAAAGACAGAAATGGATCCCCCTGAAGGTTTTTGATTGTCACTGTTGTAGTAAATTATTACATTATTTTCATTCTGTCTGTGTGCCCAGTAAGGTATATTTAATGGCGTGCTGGCTTCTATTGAAAGGAACAGGATAGTTTGAGATTCTCAAGAAAAAGCGGGGACCAATTTTTCATGTAGGCAGCCCACCCTCCACCCTGGGTGAAGTTGAGCTTCAGCCTTGAACCTGAAAAACTAATGTAAAACAAAATATATCCTTTTAAAGAGATCTTGAATAACTTGTGAAGCAGTAAACTGGAGATTTGCACAGGAAGAACCATGTGCAGGTTGGGTCATCACAAAGCCTGTGTGTGCCCTTCCAATTGCCAGAGTTCAGTCATTAGAAGGTCCAGCATTCGACGTAACTCTCAAAATCAACAGCATAGAAGGACCATGTAAATTTTACCTTCACTTCTACTTCATTGTTTTTGTCTGTTTTCTCTATTTTAATCAGGGCCTGTTTGTGTTCTGTGGGCTGATCACTGGCTGCTACTTCTGCTGCTGCCTCTGCTGCTGCTGTAACTGCTGCTTTGGTAAATGCAAACCCAAGTCCCCAGAGGGCGAAGAATATGATTACTATGTCTCACCAGAGGACCTGGAGGAACAAATCCGCACAGACATGGAGAATGGTAAGTGCTGAATTCAAAGCTGAGCTTTCCACAAAGAAAAGGCCTTTGCGTTGTTCCTATGCCCATGATTAGTATGAAAATGTGTATAATACTGGCCTGGTGGTATTATCACTGGACTGTTAATCCAGAGACCCAGATAATGTTCTGGGGATACAGGTTTGAATCCCCTATTGCAGATGGTGGAATTTGGATTCAGTAAACATCTGGAATTAAGAGTCTAGTGATGATCATTAATCATTGCTGATTGTCACGAAAAACCCATCTGGTTCACTAATGTCCTTCAGGGAAGGACACTGCTGTCCTTACCAGGTCTGGCCTACCTGTGACACTCCAGACTCACAGCAATGGTGGTTGACTCTTACCTGCCCTCTAGACAAATAGGGTCGCTGCCTGGCCAGAAAATATTCGTCATCTTAATGCCTAGGGAAAGCAACTGGAAAAGTCATTGATTTCAATTGTAAAATACAGCACTCATCACACCCGGCCAATCAGACAAAGACCTGTTTATGCATACTCTCTGTTTTCTGGCAGCCAGCCAATCCTCTATCTATGCTAATATGTTACCCTGTTCACCATGAGCTTTTATTTTCCCAATAGCCTTTGATATGGCACCTCATCAACTGTTTTCTGGAAATCCAAGTATACTACATCTATAGGCTTTCCTTTATCCACAGTGTATGAAAAGAACTCCATTAAATTGACTAAACATAATTACCCTTTGATGAAACCATGCCAACTCTTCCCGTTACCACAAGTTTTTCTAAGTATGTAGTGATAGTCTCTTTAGTGATACATACTACATCTTTCTCACAAAAGATGTCCAGTTAACTAGCTGCCTTTAGTTTCCAATTTTCTGTCTCCCATCTTGAATAGAGAGGTTAAATTTTCTACATTCCAGTCCAATTGAATCTTTCCTGAATCTAAGGAATTTTGGAAAATTAACACCAACACATCTTTTATCTCATGAGCAACCTCTTTTAGCACCTAAGGATGAGGTTTATCCAGACTTAGAGACTTGGTACTGCACAGTACCATCACTTTGCTTTGTACCTGTTCCTTTGCAGTTGCAATTTTGTTAAGCATCTCTATCCTTTACGCCTCCCAATTTAGTACAATTACTGGAATTTTTTTTGCATCCTCTATAGTAAAGACAGAAGCAAAGTATTTTGTTTCATCCACCATTTCCTTATTATCTACTACGAACTCCCCACTCTCATTCTCCAGAGGACCCGCAGTTGCTTTACTTACTGTTTTCCTTTTTAAATACCTGCAGAAACTCTCACCTCCATTTTCACAATGGTAGCTAGCTTTCTGTCATGTTCTAAATTCTTTCTCCTGATGAGTCATTCTCTGTAGTTCTTTATATTCTGACCAGTCATCTGACCTGCCACTCATCTTTGTGCAGTTATTTTTTCCTAAAAGTTTGTTGCTTACCCTAACTTTTTTCTAAATTAACCAAAGTCCTCCCTGTAGAATCTTTCTTTACTGTAGGCAGAAGCTTATTTTGAGTATTCTGAAATATCTCTTTAAATGTCTGTCAATGCTTCTCTATTGATCTATCTATTAGCCTAGTATTATAAGAGACAGTAGGAACTGCAGATGCTGAAGAATCTGAGATAACATGGTGTAGAGCTGGATGAACACAGCAGGCCAAGCAGCATCAGAGGAGCAGGAGGGCTGACATTTCAGGCCTAGACCCTTCATCAGAAATGGGGGAAGGGAAAGGGGTTCTGAAATAAATAGGGAGAGAGGGGGAGGCGGATGGAAGAAGGATAGAGGAGATGAGACAGACAGGCCAAAGAGGCAGGGATGGAGCCAGTAAAGGTGAGTGCAGGTGGGGAGTCAGAGAGGAGATAGGTCAGCCCAGGGAGGACGGACAGGTCAATGCCACAATGATGCCACCCGAAGGTTGCAGGAACAGCACCTCATATTCCTCTTGGGAACCCTGCAGCCCAATGGTATCAATGTGGACTTGACAAGCTAATAATCTCCCCTCCCCCTACCGCTTCCCAAAACCAGCCCAGCTCGTTCCCACCTCCCTAACCTGTCCTTCCTCCCACCTATCCCCTCCTCCCACCTCAAGACCCACCCCATCTCCTACCTACTAATCTCTTCCCGCCCCTTGACTTGTTCCTCCTCCCTGGACTGACCTATCTCCTCCCTAACTTCCCACCCACACTCACCTATACTGGCTTCATCCCCACCTCTTTGACCTGTCTGTCTCCTCTCCACCTATCTTCTCCTCTATCCGTCTTCTATCCGCCTCCTCCTCTGTCCCTATTTATTTCAGAAACCCCTACCCCTCCCCCACTTCTGAAGAAAGGTCTAGGCCCAAAATGTCAGCCTTCCTGCTCCTCTGATGCTGCTTGGCCTGCTGTGTTCATCCAACTCTCCACCTTGTTAGCCTAGTATATCAGTTCATTTAAGCTAGCTCAGCTTTCATACCCACATAGTTGCCCTTACTTAAGTTTGAAATGCTAGTCTTAGACCCAGGCTTCTCCCTTTCAAACTGGATGCAAAATTCAATAATATTATGGTCACTCCTATCTAGCGTAGAATATTGATCAATTCATCAATTAATCATGTCACATTACCCAATACATAGTCTAACATAATCTGCTTTCTTGCTGAGTTTGCTAACATTATAGCATAGAAATATGAAGTGGATGGAATGAATCTTGTGTCTAAATTAATGGGCCTAAGCCCATTTTGATCCCAATTTCAACCGAAAGCTTCATCATCATTGAGCTTCTACAATAAACTCCAAGCTGTTTGCTGAAGAAGATGCTTCGCAAAGTTGGCAGCAGCCTTTGAGTGAGTTTTTAAAGAGGAGACACCATAAGGGGTAAGAAGGCAAATAGCAGTAACCATAATTTTAAAGGGTAGGTGATAGTACCATGGTCATGGTCTTTGGCATTGGGAAAGGCAGCAACAGGAACGGGGAAGGTGGATGCACAAAGCAATCAGAGTTGGGTAGGGAGTGGTGGAATGTGGTGATTGGCAGTGGCCTGCTTTGGTGATGGTATAGTAATTGCACTAAAGACGGTAGAAAGGTTTAATGAGCTACCTTCATTTTGGATTAGCCAATAAAAAAAACCCATCCAGAATCCATACCAGAAACAAGCTTTACTTGAATGTGGCAAAATCTAATGCTGTTTCAAATGAGGGCCAAAGATAACTATTTATTTTTTGCCCAGCTATGAAGTAAGATTCCAGATGTCCGACATCTGAAAATATGTTGAAAATATCCAACACAACCTCTCTATGATCTCCCTCTCTATCATTGTGTTATTAGATTGTTCACCCAACACAGAGGCTTGAATAAGCTGTAATTTCCAATAGTTGAGCATGAGGAAGATGAGGGGCTACAAACTGAAGAAGACACTGAAACCCAAGACACTTACAAGCCATTCCTTTATCTGTGAGATGTTACCTTCATGTCCCACCATAAAATCTGTCCCTGAGCTGCCAGTTCCATTG
Source organism: Stegostoma tigrinum (assembly GCF_030684315.1). Classification (NCBI taxonomy): domain Eukaryota; kingdom Metazoa; phylum Chordata; class Chondrichthyes; order Orectolobiformes; family Stegostomatidae; genus Stegostoma; species Stegostoma tigrinum. The sequence continues at coordinate 31,996,502 of NC_081358.1, read as the reverse complement.
TGCCGGTATCATAGTCTGATTCAGCCTGAGACAGTTCACAATTTTTGTAAGGTTTTCATTTCTGAGCAGAGTTTCAGGGCAATTATCCGCTCTTTCAAAAAGACTGTCTTTTTTCTGTCTTCTGTGTTCATTTCCACCTTTTCCACAAACAAGCTACTGGTAGAGTCTTTACTTGTGTGTTGTCACCTCCAGGCTCAATTATTCCATCTACCCTTTAGCCTTCACAAACTGCAGTTCCTGCAAAACCTGAGGGTCTGTGTACCAGCCTGCCCTAAGCCCCATTTGTCCGTGTCCTTGTTGAGTTACATTGACTCCAAATCCATAAATCTGAAATATCATTCTCATATTTAAATGATTATCTTCACACTTAAATCTCTGTAATGCCAGGTTCCTCCAGATCTCCGAAACCTACAATTCCATCCCAAAAAGACTGCCTTCCTTTAATTCTGGCCCAATCTGCGTCCACCCTCTCTTCACTCTGTCATTGGTAGACGTAAAAAGGTCTCACAATTTCTAAACTAGCACCCCACATCTTTCTTTTCCTTCAAAAAGGCTTTTTGACCAATTTTAATTGGTCCTCCTATTGTCTTCTTTGTTGTAGTGTCAATTCTTGTTAGATTACACTTCTGTGAAGTGCCTTGAGATGTTTTCTACAATAAATGGTGCTATTTAAATTGAAGGTTGTTGTGAAAGATAATGGAATACTGTAGTGAATATAATGAGCTGAGTTTTGTGAGGCCAACTGGAGTCTAATCCATCAGTCAGCAAGTCGCCCTTGGTTATAGGGGAGGCCCATCGGATGCCATTTATGTTGTCGCTTTTGAGCCTCACTGTAGTTGAGATTGCTGGCAGTGGAAATCCTGTCCACTACTGGTTACCAACCAGTCAGAGGTCAGCAATTATTTGTTGCCACCAGCAGACATGTAGCAGAAGGTGCAACTAACCCACCAGAGGCCCAGGAACAACGAGGGACTCCAAATCACAGGTCAGTGAGGGAAAAATGAGGGTCAGTGGGAGAAGGGGCTCAGAGGCAGGTACGTGGGTGGCTTTCAGCTCATCCCAGTCACAATTGCCTGATAATAATGGAGCCCTGTTTCACTCCTGGACTCACCACATTGTAGTGGAATCAGGGATAATGGGATCCAGTGAATTCGTTCATTAATGAGGCCCATTCAAACACCAGCACCAAAAGCTGCGAAACCTTTGACAGTGCCATGCAATCAGGGAAGGTTCTCCCTATGCTGGGAGACTGAAGGAGGCCCTCTCTCATGACAAAGTGAGCCCAGCCATCATGATTCTCATTGCAATAGATAGCATTGAATCCAGCTGTGTACGTGAGAATTCAAAGTATTTAGAACCCTTTCACCAGCAGGAGCCTTGTGATAAACTCACTCTCCTGTTATCAATCAATTTATTCAGATTCCATTTGCAATTGGTTTCTTTAAATTCTGTTTCTGTTCTGAAATCCAAGCCACACCCTGAAATGTAAATGATTTCATGGCATGTATAACAGACTAGTCGGATGTTTGAAATCCATCCAAATTTTTGAGAAATCTCTAACAATAATAAACCGACGTAAATTAAATACGTTAGGAAGAGTTATTTCATTGAAACACGCTTGATCCTAATAACTGAAAGGGAACAAAATTCTCACAGTGGTTTGGATAGAAAAGTAAATCAGCCACTATTGACTTCTGGGATATATGTACTGTCACATCATCTATGAACCCAAGATATCTGTACAATTAGGGACGTGCTCCTGCTTTAGAGAAGGATTTGAAATATCTTTGGCAGCTTGCCACACTGCCTTTCTATTTTTAAGTGTTGGAAGGATAACTATCCCAAGCTTGACATCTTAAAATCATCATAGATTTCAAAGGCATTCAGAGGTCAGTGGGCAGAGCTCCATCTACAAGCTTGAGTAAGTATGCACAGATATCCATTTACTGAATAGGATGAGAAACAGTGGTGTGACCATGGCTATATAAATTTGTGCTACTTCTGTGGATGTCTGATTTTGCTGTCCAAAATACGTAGAGGTGGAAGTTTATGATGAATGTGGCTAATGAGAGTATCTTCTGATCACTCTCCTAGAATGACGTTTGTGCCAATTGCTTACCATTTTTGAGAATAGTCTATTCCTTTTCTGCCCACACCCCCAATACCATTTCACACTGAGTTTAGGAAAATGTCTTGACTGAATTCGAATTTCACAGCAGCTGGCAATCCCTGTCCCCAGTATTTGTTCTGCACATGTGAACTAAACAGTGTTTCTCAGCAGACTCTTCTCACATGAGGACTTCCCTGCACAACCTAATCCTGTCCTCATCAAACGTACATTCAGAGTTCCCAACAGGGATCAAGTCCTGGAGTTTTTTCCAAGAACAGAACTTAATGAAATGGTGAATACACTTGACAAATCACATAATGTATTTTTAAAGAGGCACCATCTAAAGATAGCAACTGGGGAGTGCAGCTTATCATATTCCTTCCATTGGAGACCTGTATCATCATGTTCAGCTGATCACATTACAGTACTCTGAAATTCCACTTGAATTTTAAGTTGTTTTCTTAATTCATTTATTGTTGAGACACTTTAACAAGAGTGCATTTGCTGATGCTGATCCAGCATAGTCCTACTAGTAACTTTCATTTACTTCAAATTATATGAGCATTTCCGAAATAGGAAATAGTATTCCATTCTATAATATGCAATTTGCTCAACAGCTGATACTAGGGAATGTTTCTCCAGTTGCCTTCCTCTGCCAAAATAAACTCTATTAATGGTTTCATGGTGGATGACCATTTGAAAACTTGAAGAACTGTTAGCACTGTATAATATTTTTTGCACAGTGAAAGCATAACATTCTTCTGACAAATTAAATGTACATTTATCATAAATGAGTGTTAGAATGTAGTTATTGCAAGTTTCTGGTTTCCAGGAAGTGAAATGAATTAATTGTAGATCAATAATGACCATTTTTGGGGAACAAAAGGAAATAAATACCATAAAAGAGGATAAATGCTAGATATTACATTTTCGTACACCAAACAAGGGTAGGACTTATACAATTAATGGTAGGGCCTTGGGTAGTGTTGTAGAACAGAGGGACCTAGGGAACAGGTATATAATTGTTTGGAGTTTGCGTGACATGTTGACAAGGTGGTTAAAAAGGTATTTCGTACACTTGCCTTTGTTGTTTAGTCCTTTGAGTATAGAAGTTGGGAAGTCATGTTGAGGCTTGTAAAGGACATGTGAGGCCACTTCTGGATACTGTGTCCAGCTCTGGTCACCCAGTTGCATGAAGGATATTGTTAAGCTGGAGAGGGTACAGTATAAATTTACCAGGATGTTGCCAGGTATGGAAGGTTTGATTGATAAAGAAACGCTGGAAAGGCTGGGACATTTTTCACTGGAGCATAGGAGGTTAAGAGGTGACCTGATAGAAGTGTATAAAATAATGAGGAGTATAGATAAAGTTAATGGTCACTGTCTATTCCCAAGGATGGGGGATTTCAAGATGAGGGGGCACATTTTTAAGGTGAGAGGAAGGAGATTTTAAAAAGTCGTGAGGGGCAAATTTTTCACACTTTCCGAGGTAGATGTGGGTACAGTTACAATGTTTAAAAGGCTTTTGGATAAGCACATGAATAGGAAAAGTTTAAAGGGATATGAGCTAGGAGCAGGAGGATGGGACTAATTTAGTTTAGGATTACGTTTGGCATGGACTGGCCAAATTTGTGAAGAGAAAGCAGAGTGAACATTTTGGGTCCAGTGACCCTTCTACAGAATAGTCCTTTAAAAATGATGGGCAAGACCTTGATACCAGGATTCTCTATTTTATTCCACTTCTCTGCAATTTTCTTCCTGGCAAGAATTAAATGTATGACTGTTGAGCATGCACATAACACGCCTGCCTTTGCAGACTACATTGTGAGGGTAGGTATTTCAGATTCAGCATGTTTGATGGAGTTGGGCCTAATCTGTTCATTGATGTGATAAATGGCACCTCAAAGGAGTCATTAAACATGGGGAAACCCTGGTTCTGAATTGGGGACAATGAAAAGAAACTGCCATTCACCATTTCCTCAAATTACATTGTTTCTCTTAACTTCCCAGAAAGCTGGCAATTCTGGCCCCACCCACTGCCCAGAATGAAAATATGGCAGGCAGGGGCCTTCTCAATGGAAATGTGTCTGCAGAATTGAGATCTTACCCACTTCCTTATCTCCATTTCCTTAGCCCCATGATCTTAGAATCATACAATTCAGAGGAGACCCTTCAGCCCATCAAATCTGTGCCACCAAAAAAAATTACAACCTACACTGGTCTCACTTTTGCTGGCTAGGCCCATAGCCTTGAATGTTACAATATTTAAAGTGCTCTGGCACATACCTTTTAAGGGTTGTAAGATTTCCCACCTCCAGTGCATTCCCTTTGGGTGAAAAAATATTTTCCTCATATCCCCTCTAAACTTCCTGTCCTTCACTTTAAAATGATGCTCCCTTGTTATTGACCTTTCTACTAAGGGGAACAGTTGCTTTCTATTACCCCTGTCCAAGGCTCTCATAATCTTATACACCTTAATCAGGTCCCCCCTCGACTTATTCTGCTATAAACAACCCGAGCTTATCCAGCCTGTCTTCGTATCAGATTTTTTCTTTAGAGCTTTGGGTCGAGACAAATTGAGACTGTATTTTAATGCATTGATTCAGTCTCTCTGTTGCTTTGTTCTTGTAGATGGGGAGATTCCAATTGTACTTCAGCCTACAAATGCAAATGAGAAAACTCAGCTCATTGGCGATGGTCGACGTAGCTACAACACAGATGGGTAGAATTTAAGAGAGCAACAAGCTGTGCTGAAATTCTAGGCAACTGTTACAATGTGGACATGCCATGCAGTGTGGTTGTGTTTTCTATTTGGTAACCAACATTATCAACTACTGGTCTTGATATTACACAAACAACCACTATCAATAGTTACTACTGCAGTGAAAAGCAATTTGAAAACCCATCTTCATGCAAAGTCCCAAATGGCTGTAAAAACTTGTAAATTATATTTTTTTTGTCACTTTACTTTATAACGTTATTTGGAATCAAACACTTCATTATTTGAAAAACTTCTACTGACTGTCTTTACTATATTTTCTCTGTCAAATATTTAGCATATTTTGTAAACCACATAACCAGATTGCGCCTTTTTGGATAAGCAGATGTATTTTATTCAATGAACTCCAAATAACATGAGGCTGGAGATGAAAACTAACTCTCATTTCCACTTTACTAGCTAGTCATTGCCTTAACAATAAAAAAAGTTAGAAATAATGTTTTTGCTACAAAAGATTGCAGTAATGCTGATTCTTGCTCTTGAATTGTTTGTGGTTGGAACGTTGTTGTTGCACCTCTGAAAGTAACAGACTCACTCACCTTGTTACTGCTGTAACAATGTCTGCATATCTGCAAGAAGTGAGGCCAGCACTTTTGTTCTTTATAGTTTAGAAACTCTTTGTGGAGTACAAGTGAACTGCGCTAGAAATTTTAGCAAGGTGCCTTCGGTCAAAAAATCATTAAAAGGACTTGAATAAATACTGTATAGGAATTACTTAATATGGAGTAGAGAATGTAATATATTTCAGACCTGTCTGAATAATAACTTCAGATTAGTCATCTCCACTTTAGCATCCTGATTGCTGAGTGTGTTAATGCATTTCTCATTAAATAAATTTCTATTTTAGTGAACATTAGGATTGGAGAAATCTACAAAACCATAGCAAGTTGAATTCCCTGCCCTCTTGGAAGTAAAAATATATGTTAGTTTATCATCGTACTTACATCTTACTAACAGCAAAAACAAATGCATCTGCTTTCCGCTTGCTCATGGAGCAGATGTAGATATGTACTAAAATTGTATTGAACTGTCATGCAAGCCTGATTGTTGTTCCTTACATTCACTGACATCAAAAGCACATATCCAGCTTGCACTATGGGATTTTTTACAAACCACCTTGAGTACAAAGTTGTAAAAGAACCCCTTTTGTATAAAGGTTCCCAGCCTATGAAATTTTTCATTTTGTACCCTACCATGAGGTTGTGATTCTAAATAAATTATGTCACAATTCTACATAAAAGTTTACAATTTTCATATGCCCCAATCAGAAGACCTTGATGCCCACCAACACATACTAAACTTCTACTAGGGGGTGCCATTCCCCACTTCAAGCATTCAGATAATCCAGCCTATTTTTGTGTCCAGTCATAGAACGTAGTAACCATGTGCATGTGTATCTCTCTACATGTAACATTTTGGATTATTGGACAATTTAATTAATTCCTATTTAAACAAAAAGACAAACAAATATTATAAATTAGATCTTCTACTTTTGAGTAGTAGACATAACTAAATAGCAACATGACTGCTTTTTGGAAATAAATTACATTAAGTTTTTCTTGAGGTAAATATGCAATCTTAATGTATATTTAACTTTAGAAGATGATCTGCTTAAAAATAAGTGGTTCCGAAATTATCAATTGATTTATTTAGTTTTCTCTTTAAGTTGCTGTAGTTAATGCATTAAGGTATAATAACCATCTGTGTGTGATGTGATTTATATTTTGCACAAACATTTTATTTGTAAAAACAAAAACCTTGCATGGTTAACTTTCCTTTGTAAAATCCTCTGTGAGAATACTGTTTGCACGCAGCATTTAAATCAGTTGTGAAGAAAGTGTAATTTTAAGGTTTGATTGTTCTGATATCCGCCCAGTTCATATTTCAGGTAGTTTCAGGTGTTCTTTGTTGTAAGTTACCACCTTTGGCCACTGTACTTGCTTGGAACAAATATATATGGTATTCAGATGATGTAGTTTCTACTTCCTTCCTTAAATGTACTGAAGAGAAACTCTTGAATGTATATGCAAGCTGACTTCCTGCACTATTCTTGAACATTTCCTTGGCATAATTCCAACGTTCCAGTGATCGGGAAGTATTGGATTTGATACAGGTGAATATCAACTTCATTTTTGCAGGCCCCCTAAAATTCACCAACTTGTTTGTGACCAGATACAAAGTGCCCTACAATTACTCGTCACTTTTGAGGCAGTGTTACGTGACTACTTAATTTCCTTACTGTTTACCCATTACAATGTGTGGGTGGTGTGAATGAAAAATAAAAGGGGACATAAGAAACCAACCGAATTTTCTGACATGGGAACTGCAATGTATACAGTACTTAGAAACACACGCATGCTACGTGCTGAACATTTGTTAGTAGCATTTAGTGTGTTGTACCATTCTCTCTACCTCTATCTGTGAAATCAAAATACTAACAATGTTAAAAAGTACATTATTTAAGAACAATCTAAATTCTGTCTGTTCCATTTAACACCTTTGGATGATAGAAGAAGTATCAATGTTCCTTCTACCTGTTGTATTTTATGCTTACCACATTTTTTTTTCATATTCTGTTTGACAATGTATATGAATCCAAATGTGAAGAAAGAAAAATACAATCTAAATGAGAAGACCTCTTAAAACTTTTTCCATGCACTGGAACTAAACAAAATGAAAATAAGCAAAAGTGTGAGTAGAATGTCTGCAATCACAAAAGGATTTAATATTTGTTTAATATTAGTATCCTATTTTAAAAAGTGTACTGTTCTAAAGAAATTTCTTCAACTGGTGAACAGTGGCTTAATGTCTCATTTTTCAATATTTATACCTCTGTTTTGATTACGGTATAAAATACATTTTATGAATTTGCTCTCTCAATTCTCAGCATCCAACAGAAGCACAAATTGGGACTTGGGAATGAAGATTTCTTTTCTTATTCACTCATGGGACATGATGAGTGTCACTGAATGGACGTGGATTTTTGCCCATACCTAGTCCCCTTGAGAGGGTGGTTGTGAGCTCCCTTCTTGAACTGTTGCAGTCCACATTAACATAGGATTAGGAGTAAGAATAAGTCTCATAAGTAACCTCTTCCTCAAATGGAGATCTAGGAAGAGTCCTTGACAATGTTTAAGCCAGAAGTAGTTGGATTCTTGTTAAGCAACGTTGTGAAAGTTGGCAAACTTGAAAGGCTTCAGAAAAGATTTACAAGGATTTTGCCAGGATTGGAGGGTTTGAGCAATAGGGAGAGGATGAATAGGCTGGGGCTATTTTCTCTGGAGTGTTGTAAATTTTTATGTAGAATTGTGACAATTTATTTAGAATCACAACCTCAGTAGGGTACAAAATAAGGCTGAGGGGTGTTGTTATAGAGGTTTATAAAATCATGAGGGGCATGGATCGGGTGAACAATCAAGGTTTTTCCCCTAGGGTAGGGCAGTCCAAAATCAGAGGACACAGGTTTGAGGTGAGAATGGAAAGATTTGAAGGGGACCTAAGGGGCAACTTTTTCACACAGAGAGTGCTATGTGCAGAATTAACTGCCAGTGGAAGTGGTGGGGTGTGGTACAATTACAACATTTAAAAGGCTCTGGATGGGTGTATGAATAGGAAGGGTTGAGAGGGATAGGGGTCAAATGCTGGTAAATGGGACTAGATTAATTTAGGATATCTGGTTGACATGGACCAATTGGACCAAAGGATCTGTTTCCATGCTGTACAACTCTATGACTAATTCACAAGTAGTAGCAAATGCAGATGCCGGTATCTGAAAATATCTGAGGAACACTGGCTTGGTTCCGTTTCATCACAGAGGGAGTGCTGTCATTTATTACAATCCACAGATAACCATCAGAGAATGGCATTATCAGTGATATTCAAGGAAATTACAGCTCTGAACCTTTACAGTGTAAACTCACTAAAAGTTACAAAAACAAATGTCAATGAACTTGCAACGCACCAATGCATCAAACAGTTCACTGAAGTGTTGTTCTTTCATTATTTCCCCTGAGCTTGTCACGATACACCCTGGGCATTTAATTCCACTGGGAGTCAGCTAAAAATTACTATATCTGCAATGCCTTTTTTTTGACATACACAATTTATGAAAATAGCTGAAGGTTTCCTGTAGTCAGCTCTAGGTGATATTTTTGACTCAAGTCTCAGGGTTTATGGAGATTAGCAGGCCGCTGTGAATGAAGATTCTTGCAGGCATTTCTAACTTAACCAGTTTGTGTGTACGCTTGGTGAATCATTTCCTGAAAGATATTGCTTTCTCTGTGTTATGTTACACAATTTACTGAATACATTCCTCTCGAAGGAATGAAGAAAAATTGCATTTAAAATAGTAACTAATTTATTTGAACAATTTGATTTGTTGATTTTCTGGTACTTAATGCTCATTTAATTTGAACAACATTGAAGGGATTTTAATAAAAACTAAAAGAACTGAGGATGCTGTGAATTAGGAACAAAAACAGAAGTTGCTGGAAAAGCTCAGCAGGTCTGGCAGCATCTGTGAAGAAAAAATAAGAGTTAAAGTTTCGGGTCCAGTGACTCTTCCTCAGAACCACCTAAGGGATTTCATTGTTTTGACTATTGCTAATTACAGTTATTCATTAACATATTTGATTCATTTGTTGTCAGATAATTGATTTACAATGTAATTTATTGAAACCAGGCAGTCAATTTCTGCTTGAGATAACAAAGTGTGTAGCTGGATGAACACAGCAGGCCAAGCAGCATCTCCGGAGCGCACAAGCTGACGTTTTGGGGCACGACCCTTCATCAGAGAGGGGGATGGGGAGAGGGTTCTGAAATAAATAGGGAGAGGGGGGAGGCGGACCGAAGATGGAGAGAGGAGGAGATAGGTGGAGAGGAGAGTATAGGTGGGGAGGGGATAGGTCAGTCCGGGGAGGACGGACAGGTCAAAGAGGCGGGATGAAGTTGGTAGGTGGGAAATGGAGGTGCGGCTTGAGGTGGGAGGAGGGGATAGGTGAGAAGAAGAACAGGTTAGGAAGGCGGGGATGAGCTGGGCTTGTTTGGTGATACAGTGGAGGGAGGGGACGAGCTGGGCTGGTTTTGGGGTGCAGTGGGGGAGAGGGAGATTTTGAAGCTTGTGAAGTCCACATTGATACCATTGGGCTGTAGGGTTCCCAAGCGGAATATGAGTTGATGTTCCTGCAACCTTTGGGTGGCATCATTGTGGCACTGCAGGAGGCCTATGATTGACATGTCATCTGCGGAATGGGAGGAGAAGTTAAAACGGTTCACGACTGGGAGGTGCAGTTGTTTATTGCGAACCGAGTGGAGGTGTTCCGCAAAGCAGTCCCCAAGCCTCCGCTTGGTTTCCCCAATGTAGAGGAAGCCACACCGGGGACAGTGGATACAGTATACTACATTGGCAGATGTGCAGGTGAACATCTGCTTCATACGGAAAGTCATCTTGGGGCCTGGGATGGGGTGTACCTCCACCTATCTGGACTCCATTTTCTCCCCTTGGTCCAGGAGCTCCCCACCTATGTTCATGACACTACCCACGCCCTCCACCTCCTCCAGAACTTCCAATTCCCTGGCCCCCGATACCTCATTTTCACCATGGACATCCAGTCCCTTATACACCCGCATTCCTCACGCAGATGGCCTTAAGGCCCTCCGCTTCTTCCTGTCCCGCAGGCCCAACCAGTCCCCCTCCAACGACACCCTCATCTGCCTAGCCAAACTCGTCCTCAACCTCAACAACTTCTCTTTCGATTCCTCCCACTTCCTACAGACAAAGGGGGTGGCCATGGGCACCCGCATGGGCCCCAGCTATGCCTGCCTCTTTGTAGGTTACGTGGAACAGTCCCTCTTCCGCACCTACACAGGCCCCAAACCCCACCTCTTCCTCCGTTACATTGATGACTGTATCCGTGCTGCCTCTTGCTCCCAAGAGGAGCTCGAACGGTTCATCCACTTCACCAACACCTTCCACCCCAACCTTCAGTTCACCTGGGCCATCTCCAGCACATCCCTCACCTTCCTGGACATCTCTGTCTCCATCTCAGGCAACCAGCTTGAAGCTGATGTCCACTTCAAGCCCACCGACTCCCACAGCTACCTAGAATACACCTCCTCCCACCCACCCCCCTGCAAAAATTCCATCCCGTATTCCCAATTCCTTTGCCTCCGCCACATCTGCTCCCAGGATGAGGCATTCCACTCCCGCATGTCCCAGATGTCCGCATACTTCAAGGACCACAACATCCCCCCCGCAGTGGAGGAGAACGCCCTTGACCGTGTTTTCCGCATTTCCCGCAACACATCCCTCACACCCCACCCCCGCATTAACCGCCCTAAGAGAATCCCCCTCGTCCTCACATACCACCCCACCAACCTCTGGATACCAACACATCATCCTCTGACACTTCCGCCATCTACAATCCGACCCCACCACCCAAGACATTTTTCCATCCCCACCCTTGTCTGCCTTCCGGAGAGACCACTCTCTCCGTGACTCCCTTGTCCGCACCACACTCCTCCCCAACCCCACCACGCCTGGCAACTTCCCCTGCAACCGCAGGAAGTGCTACACTTTCCCCCACACCTCCTCCCTCACCCCCATGCCAGGCCCTAAGATGACTTTCCATATGAAGCAGATGTTCACCTGCACATCTGCTAATGTAGTATACTGTATCCACTGTACCTGTTTTGGCTCCCTCTACATTGGGGAAACCAAGCAGAGACTTGGGGGCCGCTTTGCAGAACACCTCCGCTCGGTTCGCAATAAACAACTGCACCTCCCAGTCGCGAACCATTTTAACTCCCCCTCCCATTCCGCAGATGACATGTCCTTCATGGGCCTCCTGCAATGCCACAAATGATGCCACCCAAAGGTTGCAGGAACAACAACTCATATTCCGCTTGGGAACCCTGCAGCCCAATAGTATCAATGTTGACTTCACAAGCTTCAAAATCTCCCCCTCCCCCACTGCATCCCAAAACCAGCCCAGCTCGTCCCCTCCCCACACTACATCACCAAACCAGCCCAGCTTGTCCCCGCCTCCCTAACCTGTTCTTCCTCTCACCTATCCCCTCCTCCCACCTCAAGCTGCACCTCCATTTCCCACCTACCAACCTCATCCCGCCTCCTTAACCTGTCCGTCCTCCCTGGACTGACCTATCACCTCCCCACCTATACTCTCCTCTCCACCTATCTTCTCCTCTATCCATCTTTGGTCCGCCTCCCCCTCTCTCCCTATTTATTCCAGTTCCCTCTCCCCATCCCCCTCTCTGATGAAGGGTCTAGGCCCGAAACATTAGCTTTTGTGCTCCTGAGATGCTGCTTGGCCTGCTGTGTTCATCCAGCTTCACACTTTGTTATCTTGGATTCTCCAGCATCTGCAGTTCCCATTATCACTGAACTCAATTTCTGCTTCACAGGTTGTGAGGTATTGTATAAAAACAGGTCTTCTAGAGTAAACGTTTAGTTCTGATGGCATACAAGTAATTTTTTTTACACCTTCTCCAATTTTTCCATGTACTTTTAGTAATGTAGACACATAGGAGGTAAACATTACTCAAGACCCATAAGTAAACATGAGGCTTAGAAAGCATGATTACCCAATGTTACTGATCCTTCTGTACAGCAGCACCAAGTTGCAGGTGAAAGCATCTGATGAGGCACTAATGGACACTCCATCCAAATCAATGATATTCTGGGTGCTTCGTTCATTCTGCTACTCCTACTGTACTTCACTGGAGGTCATGTATGGGCTCAGGCATTATGATTCAAAGAAAATATTGCAGATGTCATAAATCTGAAACCAACACAGAGGATGCTGGAGAAACTTAGCAGGTTGAGCAGCATCCGTAGAGAGAACTTGAGTTAATTTTTTGAGTCTGGTATGGCTCTTCTCGTTTGTGTACAGCACCAATCACAAGGCTAGTTGCAGTGGGTGCTGGAGGTTCCCAGCTGCAGCTCCCCAGCCACTGGAACCATCCTTTCAGGACATGGTTGGTAACACAGCTCTCCTATCTGCAACAAGGCGGACACTGTGGAAACATCTGTGATCCAGTGAACTCAGTAATGTTGTGCATGCAAGCATTTATCTCTTGTTACCAATCCTCTGATTCAACATCAAAATTAAAGAGCCAGGGATCCAGGAAATCTGAAGCAAAAGCAAAAATTGCTGGAGAAACTCAGCAGGTCTGATAGCATCTGAGGTGAGACATACAGAGTCAATATTTGGAGTGCAATATCGAAAACAAATTGTTGGGAGAAACTTAGCTGGTTTGGCAAAACACAGACGAGTCAGGTAGGAGTCGAACCTACAATCTTCTGATCCGTAGTCAGACGCGTTATCCATTGCGCCACTGACCCGTTCACGAAAGTCATATTTCCTCAAAATTAGTGATAAATTGACACAACTGAGTATGGAATGCAGAGCAGTCCCTTCTCCGGAGGTGAAAGTTTACGGACCAGAATCCGCAATTAACACAAAATAAAACGCAACAAAAGAGCTGCGGAAAAGCTGATACAAACAAAAACACAAATTGCTGCAGAAACTCGGTAAACACTGCCGGTATTGAAGAAGGGCCAGTGGACTGGAATAATTTCTCTCTAGAGCTACAGCCAGACCCGCTGAGTTTCTGCAGCAGTTTTTGTCTGTAATTAAAAATGTTGTGAGCCTTTGGGCACCAACTTATCCCGAAGAGACAGTCTTCTGGAAGTCATTACCAATAAGTGCAATTTCTTCTTGTGATCATTTGAGAACAGAGAAACGGTTACAGGAACAGTTTGAATGGGGGTAGGGGCGTCCTGAACTCCGAAGTGAGTCAGTCTGCTGCAGTGTTCAGTACAGGATCCCGTAGGCAAAACTGCCCAAAATAAGAAAATCATTTTGATTCACCACCCATAGCTTTTTCATTTGTTATTGAGTCCGGCAGTATTTCGTATCCAACGCCTTCGATAGCTCAGCTGGTAGAGCGGAGGACTGTAGAGTTGTAACTTCAGGAAATCCTTAGGTCGCTGGTTCGATTCCGGCTCGAAGGACGGTGTCTTTTACTTTTGGTTTCTCGACACTTCCCGCGAATAATAAAGCCAGTTTTATTTTTGGAAGGTAATACATATATTTTGCAGGCGAAAATTTATATTACTGCAGCGGCAGCCGTATTCACAGGGGAAGAACATGGACAAAATAGAATTAACCGCGTTGGAAACTCTGTATAACACAGGGATTAGGCAACCGCTATGACCGTGTTTATATGCTAAACACAAAAAAGCCCCGTTTATTCTCTGTGTGACCTCGAGGTTTGTGACATCGGAGGGCTAAGTGCAAACAACTCTGACGCTCACAAGTCAAGCATTGTCACCTTCAGTTGGGACCTGAGCCCGAACCAGAATACAACAAAAATCATGAAGCTCAGAGGAAGCTATTCAGCCCATCGATCCTGTACTGGATCTTTGAAAGAGTTGTCCGATTTAGTTCCAAATCCAAACTTTTCCCTATAGCTTTGCAAATTAGGCCCATACATGTGTGTGACCAACTGACCACCAGATTTTAAGGCATACTCCAGATCTTAACAACATGCCTACGTGAAGATTTCATAGATCACAGAAGCCCTACGGTGTGGAAACAGGCCCTTCAGCCCAGCAAGTCCACACTGACTCTCGGGGCATCCCACCCAGACTTTAAGATAACAAAGTGTGGAGTTGGATGAAGGGTCTAGGCCCGAAACGACAGCCTTTGTGCTCCTGAGATGCTGCTTGGCCTGCTGTGTTCATCCAGCTCCACACTTCGTTATCTTGGATTCTCCAGCATCTGCAGTTCCCATTATCTCTCTCCACCCGGACTTTAGTTCTTTTAACTCAATAACAATCTGGTCACTGACTCACTCACTGGAAGAAATGGATGTCCCCCTACTTGCTCGATCAAAACTTTTCAGAATTTTAAATATCTGCATCTGGTCTCTTAATGTTCACTTGTCTAAGGAGATCAATCTCAGTTTCTCCAACACAAAAACAGAAACTGCTGGAGAAATTCAGGAAGTCTGGCAGCTTCTGTGGAGAGAGATGCAAAGTTAACAATTTGAGTGTAGTGATGAAGGGTCACTGGACCAGAAACATTGCCTGCTTTCTCTCCAACGATACTGCCAGATCTGCTGAGTTTCTCCAGCATTTTCTATTTTTGTTTCAGATTTCCAGCATCTGCAGTTCTTGGTATTAACCTAGTTTTTTGAATTTCTCCACACAATTGAACTCTCTTGTCCCTGGCAGCATTCTGGTAAATCTCTCCTGCATCTTCACCAAGGTGCTAATATTCTTTCAACACTATGGTGCCCAGAATTGAACGCATCATTGTGTCTGCAGCCTAATTAGAAATTTTAGAAAATTTTGCATTCAATACCACTATTTACAAAATCAAATATCCAATGCATTATATCTCAATTATCGTTGTCCTTTTCAAAGATTTGGGATTATATACCCTCAGGTTTCCCTTTTCTCCACCCTCCCAAACTAGTACCAATTAGATTATAACATACTGACTGATCATGTTATCTTACTCAAAAATGTGTCACTTCACACTTATATGAATTTATAGGTATATGTCATGTGCCTGCTAATTCCTGCAATCTGCCAGGACCTCTCCAATTCTACCATAATCTCAATTTTGTATCATCTGCCCATTGAATCTCCCCTACTCAAGTTCAGATCACTCATTGGGAAAGCAGTGGCTCTAATGACACCTCCTGGGATCCCCAATACACTGTTCTTTCCAGTCAGTAAAACATGTAATGACAGCTCCAGATCTCACGTGTTCAAGAATCACATGCCCCCCACATGATCAAATCTCCAGGGATACATCCAACACCACTGAGAAATGTGAACCATTTCATAGAAACATAGGAGATAGGAGCAGGAGTAGACAATTCTGCTTCTCGAGCCTGCTCTGCCATTCAATACAATGACTGGCCATCGAGCTCAATACCCTAATCCTGCCCCTCCACCATATTCTCAGTCCCTTTAGCCACAAAAGTTATATCTACCTCCTTCATGAAAACATATAACGTTTTGGCTTCAACCAATTTCTGTGGTAGTGAATTCCACAGGCTTACCACTCTTTGGGTGAAGAAATTTCTCCGCATCTCAGTCCTGAAAGACTTATCCCTTGTCCTGAAACTATGACTCCTGGTTCTGGACTCCTCCACCATTGGGAACAGTCTTCCTGCATCTAACCTGTCTAGCCCTGGTAGAATTGTATAGGTTTCTATGTGATTTCCACACCACCCAGCCCCCCGCCCCACTCATTCTTCTGAACATCAGTGAACCCAATCCTAACCGGTAAGTCTCACGTCTGTCGTCTGCAAGGTGTTAGAAAGGATTCTAAGGGATAAGATTTATGACCATCTGGAAGAGCATGGCTTGATCAAATACAGTCAACACAGCTTTGTGAGGGGTAGGTCATGCCTTACAAACCTTATTGAGTTTTTTGAGGATGTGACTAGAAAAGTTGATGAGGGTCGAGCTGTGGATGTGGTGTATATGGACTTCAGTAAGGCATTTGATAAGGTTCCCCATGGTAGGCTCATTCAGAAGGTCAGGAGGAATGGGATACAGGGGAACTTAGCTGCTTGGATACAGAATTGGCTGGCCAACAGAAGACAGCGAGTGGTAGTAGAAGGAAAATATTCTGCCTGGAAGTCAGTGGTGAGTGGAGTTCCACAGGGCTCTGTCCTTGGGCCTCTACTGTTTGTAATTTTTATTAATGACTTGGACGAGGGGATTGAAGGATGGGTCAGCAAGTTTGCAGACGACACAAAGGTCGGAGGTGTCGTTGACAGTGTAGAGGGCTGTTGTAGGCTGCAGCGGGACATTGACAGGATGCAGAGATGGGCTGAGAGGTGGCAGATGGAGTTCAACCTGGATAAATGCGAGGTGATGCATTTTGGAAGGTCGAATTTGAAAGCTGAGTACAGGATTAAGGATAGGATTCTTGGCAGCGTGGAGGAACAGAGGGATCTTGGTGTGCAGATACATAGATCCCTTAAAATGGCCACCCAAGTGGACAGGGTTGTTAAGAAAGCATATGGTGTTTTGGCTTTCATTAACAGGGGGATTGAGTTTAAGAGTCGTGAGATCTTGTTGCAGCTCTATAAAACTTTGGTTAGACCGCACTTGGAATACTGCATCCAGTTCTGGGCGCCCTATTATAGGAAAGATGTGGATGCTTTGGAGAGGGTTCAGAGGAGGTTTACCAGGATGCTGCCTGGACTGAAGGGCTTATCTTATGAAGAGAGGTTGACTGAGCTCGGTCTCTTTTCATTGGAGAAAAGGAGGAGGAGAGGGGACCTAATTGAGGTATACAAGATAATGAGAGGCATAGATAGAGTTGATAGCCAGAGACTATTTCCCAGGGCAGAAATGGCTAGCACGAGGGGTCATAGTTTTAAGCTGTTTGGAGGAAAGTATAGAGGGGATGTCAGAGGCAGGTTCTTTACGCAGAGAGTTGTGGGAGCATGGAATGCGTTGCCAGCAGCAGTTGTGGAAGCAAGGTCATTGGGGTCATTTAAGAGACTGCTGGACATGTATATGGTCACAGAAATTTGAGGGTGCATACATGAGGATCAATGGTCGGCACAACATTGTGGGCTGAAGGGCCTGTTCTGTGCTGTTCTATGTTCTATGTTCTATGTTCTAATTGATTCAATCTCTCCTCAGACGTCAGTCCTGCCGCCCCAGGAATCAATTAGGTGAACCTTCACCACACTCTATTCAGGACATTATAGTCTTTGTCAACATAGTTGTCCGGCTTTAGTAACAGAGTAATCCAGCTCATAGAGCCGTAGAGCCATACAGCATGGAAACAGATTCTTCAATCCAACCAGTCAATGCCAACCATAATCCCAAACTAAACTAGCTGTATCTGCCAGCTTCCAGCCCATATCCCTCCAAACCTTTCCTATTCAAGTACTTATCAAAATGTCTTTTAAATGTTATAATTGTACCTGCGTCCACCACTTGATGCTGCTTCACTGTGATGTAGTGCCTCCTGAACTAATCCAGTTTTAATTCTGTTATTTCACCTACAACACCATTCCAAACATTACTCACTGTATGATTAGGCGCTTCCCGACTTTCATGCTGAATTAATATTTTATCAAATTAGTCTCTGTTACAATGTTTCACTTGCTTGGGAAGTTTTCAGATAATTTTCATTTGTGGTCCAATGGCTGTGAGCAGGAAAGGTGCTTCGGTGATAATTATCCACACAGTTTTTCAAAACTTGCTGCTATGCCAATCAAGTCCAGTGAGAGGTGATCGTTCATGATATTATGTTGTGCACATCAAGCATTCTGCCAACATTCTCCAGGATACATTGTTGAGCGCACATTAAACTGATAATGTTTTTGCCAATTTACTATTGACACGCTCCTAATGGCTGGTTAAATGCATTGAATATTATTTTGACCCTCTACACGTCTGCCTGAATGTGTCACATTACACTGATTGTCTGCATGGTAACAATGATTGTGCAGATATGTTGTTAGCCACGATTGGATCTGCAGTATATCACTTCTCATTCAAAACGTTATGATCTGCAGTTGTGCCATAATGAATTGCAGTGACCAAGAAATTTGAGTTCAAAACAGGTTTGAGAACCAAGACAAATTTGGTTTCGGGCCTAATTTGAATAACACTAATGAGCTGCATAGGTTTAAGGTGAGAGGGGAAAGATTTAAAAGAGATCTAAGGCACTTTTTTCACACAGTATGGATGCATGTATGGAATGTGCTGCCAGAGAAAGTGGTACAGGCTGATACAATTACAACTTTTAAGAAGTAGCTGGATGGGTATATGGAAGGGCAAGTTATTGCAGCTGCAATATAAAATGATGTTACATTTGTCAAGTCATGCATAAGCAATTTCAGAAACTGAACACTGATGGAGTATGCCTTTATGGGTAAGGAAATTCATGAGTTTAGTAGAAAATCTTCATTATTAGCTCATTTATTTTGGGATATCTAAATTATGGAGTTAGGTCTCAGGTCAGCCATGATCTCATTCAATGGTGGAACAGGCTTGAGGGGCTGAATGGCCTACTCCTGTCCCTATATAGGATAGGTCATTGATAAAGCAGCTGAAGACGGTTGGTCCTACGATACTGGTTGACAAACATATAGCTCTGCATCGTCACTTCACAGATTGGCTCCTCATTTTTAGGTAGGTGTGGTGCTGCTCCAAGCGGAGCCTGGAGAACATCCAAAAGCAAATTCAAATCAACAGCTGTGTCTCATAAATAGTTCAGAACAAAGCAATGCTTTGAATTTCCACAGTGGCTCAACAATTAATACCACTACTACTTCACAGCTACTGGGGACTTGGGTTCAAGTCTGCTTTTAGGTAGCTGCCTGTGTAGAGTTTGCATGTTCTCCCTGTTTCTGCAAGGGTTTCCTCCCATGGTCCAAAGATGTGCAGGTTAGGTGACATGACCATGCTAAATCAGCCCATAGTGTGTAGGGCAGAGTCATGTGGTGGGATGCTTTTCAGAGGGTTGGTGTGGACCTAATGGGCCAAATGGCCTGCTTTCACACTGTAGCAATTCCTTAAAAAAAGAATTATTTGTCATAGTAAGAATACCCCATGTGTCTGTTTAAAATTGAAATACTTCTTCAAATTTTTAATTTTGTTTCAAACCAACATGCAGATAAGGTAAAAGTTAAAATTGCCATTGCCTTATCAGACCATGGATGGCTTGTGGTTTAACCTGTGGGTCACTGTGCCTTCACATGATGGGAGAGGTCGAGACAGAGAGTCTTTCACAGTAACTTCAGCCCATGCAGGAATTGAACCCACACCTCTGGTATCACTCTGCAATGCAAGCCAGCTAACTGATCCCCCATCCCGTCCCAAATGCATAGAGAATTGAAAAGAAACAAAAACAGCAAAAGCTGAACAAACTCAGCATGTCTGATAGACTCTGTGGAGTGAAAGCAAAGTTAACACTTAAAATCCAGTGACCTTTCTTCAGAAAACTGAAAAAACTGCAAATGTCGAAAATCAGAAACAAAAACAGAAATTGTTCTGGAATTGCTAAGAACTGAGGAAGGGTCTCTTGCCCCAAAATGTTAACTCTGATTTCTCTCCACAATTGTTGTCAGACCAGCTGACTTTTACCAGTAATTTGTTTCTGTTTGTGACCCTTCTTCAGAACTGTTCTCAAGCGCTGAAACATTAACTCTGCATTCTCTCCACAGATGCTGACAGAGTTTCTCCAGCAATTTCTGATTTTGTTTCAGATATTCAGTCTCCACAGATTTTTGTTTTATTTGAATGATGTTAGGAGCTATTTCATCTCTTTATCTGTAAAGCAAAAAGCGACAGTGTGTTCTGTTTCATCACGGAAAAAAATACAAGCCAAGCACAGCATTTCTTTGTTATTTTATGCTTTGACTGGGGTCGAAGTTCGAGAAGGCTTGGACAGAGCTGTCAGGACTGTCAGCAGTCATTGTCATGATCCCAAGCTATTTTAATAAAACACAATTTACATATTGCTGTATTACTATTTTGGGAGCTGTGAATTTGGCAAAAGTTATTCTATTTGATGTTTTTGTTTCAACTTGGTTAAAGAACTTTATTGCTAAATGTCAGTGTCCAGAGAAGTAGCTGTTTTGAGAGTGAGTGCTGACAGGTGTAAATTTGGAGAGAAAGAAGGAGATAGGCAGCAGCTCTGGCAGTCAGTGTCATTTAGTGTCAGTTTCATATAAGGCAATAATGGTGCACTGCAAACATAGCAACAGCTGACATACTGCTGCTAAAAGCATCATCAAACCTACCAATCCAATCCGAGACAATGTCAGACATGCAGAAACAGTAGGATGTGTTCCAATCAACTGGGTCATAGCCTCAGACCAAGCCGGGCAGAAAAAGCAAGAAGAGCAGCTGGGAGGCAGCTTCATTTCTGAACCTAACTTTAATAGTTAGCACTGATCTCGGAAACTTTCGGTCATGACCACTTCCATGGACTACAACCTTTTGGCCAAAGACCGGCAAACCATGGACAACTTGGAAAAGCAACTGATTTGCCCAATCTGTCTAGAAATGTTTTCCAAACCCGTTGTTATTCTCCCATGTCAGCATAACTTGTGCCGGAAGTGTGCGAGTGACATGTTCCAGGTAAGTTAAGAGCCATGTATGGGTCATGTGTGAGAGTGAGAAAGCACAAAGTGAATTCATTTGTAGAGTAGTGATCACAAAGCAAGTTTTGTACTCCTGATCTAAAGGACAGAATGGCCTCCCTCATCAGAAAACAGGTCACGATCATTTACCCCAGCAAGGGCTAGAGTGGCATAAGGTTTTAACTGATATTCTATGCAACATTATTTTCGTTCCACAACTTTTTCTAAGGAATTTTGTGGGAAAATGCCTTTCATGTGAACATAGCTTAAGGAGGTTGTTTTAGAGAAATAGAGTATTAAGCAACGTGCTTGAGCAATTTAGGCCTTTATGGAGACATAGAAACACAAGTAGGCCGTTCAGCCCCTCAAGCCTGTTCCACCAGTCAATGAGTTCCTAACTGATCCTAACTCCATATAAAAACTGACAAAAGGCTGCAGACACTGTAAATCGGAAACAAGCACAGAAATTGCTGGAAAAACTCAGCGGGTCCAGCAGCATCTTTGAAGAGAAATCAGAGTTAATGTTTCAGGTCTGATAATCAGTTCTGAGGAAGGGTCACCAGACCTGAAACAGTACCCCTGATTTCCCTTCTCAGAAGCTGCCAAACCTGCTGGGCTTTTCCAGCAATTGCTGTGTTTGTCCCTAACTCCATATACCTGCCTTTGGCCCATATCTTTAAATACCCTTGTTTAACAAAAGTTTATTTATCTCAGATTTAAAATTAACAAATGATCCAATATCCACTAAAGTTTGCAGATGAGAATTCCAAATATCTACCAACCTTTGCATGTAAAAATGCTTCCTAGCGTCTCTCCTGAATGATTTGGCCCCAACTCTTAGACTATGACCCTAGTTCTAGTATCGCCTATCAATGGGAGTAGTTTATCTTTATCTCCTCTGTCCTTTCCTGTTAATATCTGAAAACTTTGATTAGATCACCCTTTAACTTCTAAATTCTAGAGAAAACAGGTATAATTTATATAATTTCTCCTCATAACTTAATCCCCAAAGTCCAGGTATCATTCTTGGAAACTTACATTGTGCTCCCTCCAAGGTTTAATATATGCTTCCTAAGGAATGAGGCCCAGATCTGCTCACAGAACTCAAAGTGATTTCTTCGGGATCTGTGCTTCAGCCACTTTGCGATTTGGTTATTCGTTATTCCTCAATGTGTCTCGTCTTGTACCTTTCATAAATTTCAGGTCATCGAAAACTCCACTGTCTATGTTCTTATTCAGACTGGTCACCCATTACCCCATACATACTGCTGGCTCCCACTTAAGCAGTATCTTGATTTAAAATTTCTCAGCCTTGATTTCAAATCTCTCCATGCCTTACCTCTCCCCAGTTCTATAATCTGCGGGAAAAAAAATCTGGCTCATTAATTTCTTGTTCAAGGAAGGAAGCTGCCATCCTGACCTGGTACGGTCTACATGTGACTCCAGACCCACAGCTATTTGGTTGTTTTCTGGGCAGCTAGGGATGGGCAAGAAATACGATGGCTTAGGAGGTGATCCTTGCATCCTGTGGATGAATGCAATGTTTCCTGGCCGACAAATTCTGGAATTCTTGCCCTACTTTTGTCTGTTGAAGATGCTTTGTAAACCCTATGTCTCTTTCTCTGATGTTCCCTTACACAGTTCGTTTTGTTACATAACGCACTCTTGAAGGGTCTTGGAATAATTAACATGAAAACATATGACACAGTATTATTGTAAGCTATTTATGTTTTGAAATTGTTTATCCATTTTCCTATGGGTCGATACCACATACTGTACTCTGTCTTACTACACACCACATTCTAAATGCTGATCCAAAGGTTCCTCGGGACATGACCCTAACATTTCGAATGAGACTGAATTTCCTGCCAGAATTCCAGGCTCAGTGGAAGTACAGACTTTATTACACGTTAATCCCTGATACTGTTGACCCAGGCAGACAGAAACCCCATTGCCATTGGGTCAGCAGGCTGACGACCAATCACCATCAGCCTTGTGTGTGATGGCACATGTCCAATTTTTCTGGTGCAGAAGGAGTGGAGTCACATCTATGTCTGGGAGCCCACCCATTGGAAGCTATTTCCTCCCAGTGAAGACTAATAAAATTCAACTATCTGCAATTACTAACTGCCAAAATGATCGAATCCCAAAAGAGCTGATGGGATGAAAACTCTTGGCATGGCATTTCCCTGCCTCACCTATACATCTCAATACAATTTGTCTTAAAAGCAATTTCATCCATTGTGAAGCAAGTTATAGCCCTTTGAAAATGTCAGGCACAGTTGGCCGTTCACTATTGTGGGTGAAGGTTAATTACAGTAACTATGATCAGAAAACAACAAAACCTCTGAGAAACTTTGTCACCACCGTGCAGCCCATGGCATATTTCACTTTACCTCTGAGTTTTATGCAAAACCTATTTCCACCTCCATCATAAGGCTCTGAGACCCTTTCACTTACTCCCAGAAACACCTTCACCCATACAACTGACCTAACCCCAGTCACACCATCGCCCATACAATTCACTCACCCCCAGTCACACCATCCTTATTAGAGGTCACACCCCCAGGGACACCATCCTTGATATGGCTTACAGTACTGCCATCAAACAAACACAGATGTTACATGAAGAATGCTGGGCAGCTGTTTAAATCAACATTATTGCTGTAATTCTCAATATAATTAATATATGCACATTTTTGTGTCACGTTCACTCTCTTTATCTTTTTGTATTTAGTTTTACTGTTATGTACTATTCTATCATAATATAACTACTCTCAGCATGCTTTTCACCTCTACCTCCTGCTCCAAATGACCATTTTGAAGTCCATATAACTTGTCAAAATGATCCTATGTGTCCAATCTGCCTCCAAAGCTTAATTTCTCAGCCAGTTAAAAAGCAAACAGGTCGTCAGAGCCATAACATTGATATTGTACCAAGTTGTTTAGCTAATCCTAGAATGGGGATAATAAACTGTGCCTTATTATATCAATAATATTGTTGGCAGTGTTATCAAATGAATGTTGAAGTGCTTTTACCAGATTGAGAGAAGCAAAAATCCTTACAGTATAGAAGCAAACCATTCAGCCCATTGTTCCCACACCAACTCACTGAAGAGCATCTCTCCCAGATCCCCTACCCTATCCCTGTAACCCTGCATTTCCCATGGCCAATCCCCCTAACTTCCACATCTTTGGACTGTGGAAGAAAACCAGACCACCCAGAAGAAACCCACGCAGACACCGGGAGAATGCGCAAATTTTTTCTCTCCGTTTTTTTACTGGAGCTATTGAAACAGTTTTTAAAAAATTGCTTGAAGCATTGCTAAATTATTAGAAAAAGGACTTTACATATGAATAACAAGTACTTGTATAATTGCCTTATCAACAATTCCATAATGCCTTTATGTTGAATGTGCAAAGTAGTCTTTAATTTCTTCAATTTGAGATTCGTATGAACTAATCTAACAAGGGTAAATTATTAGCAGTAGTGATAGGAATATATTAATTTCCCTCCTGTGAATGTGTACAGTCTCATGGTTTATTTTCTTTCTGTACAAGATGTTAAAGTTTAAAACAGAATTCTGATATGGATGTGTTTTTAAGGTACTGTTAGACCTCTACCGTGAGCCAATTCAAATAGCTGTAGCCATACATTTCTCCTCCCTGATCAGAATTTCTTCAATATTCAATTTGGTTTGGTTTGATGTGACTTGATTTTTCATTGCTATGCGTACAGTGAGAAGTATTGTTTTGTGTGCTATCCAGGTAAATCATACCTTACACAAGTACATTGGGGTAGTAAAACAGAATGCAGAATGTAGTGTTATAGCTACGGAGAAAGTGCAGAGAAAGATCAACTTTAATAGTTGAAAGATCCGTTCATAAATGTGATAACAGTGGGGAAGAAGCTGTTCTTGAATCTGTTGGTATGTGTTTTCAAACTTTTATATCTTTTGGCCAATGGAAGAGGATGGAAGAGAGTCTAACCAGGTTGGGAGGGGTCTTTGATGATGTTGGCTGTTTTTCCTAGGCAGCAGGAAGCAAAGACAGAGTCAATGATGGGAGGCTGATTTGCATATTGGTTGGGCTGCATTCACAACTCTGTAATTTTTTGAAGTCATACCAAGCTGTGATGCATCAGGATAGGATGCTTTCTTTGGTGCATCCATAAAAATTGATGAGAATCATTGTGGACATGTCAAACTTCCTTAGCCTCCGGAGGAAGTAGAGGCATTGGTGTGCGTTCATGACTGTAGTGTGGACGTGGAAGGACCAGGACAAATTGTTGGTGATATTTACTCCTAGGAAGTTGAAGCTCTCAATTGTCTACACCGCAGCACCATTGGACAGGGGCATGTCCTCCACTCCTCTTCCTGAAGTGGATGACCAACTCCGTTGTTTAGCTCAGATTGAAGGAGAGATTGTTGTCTTTGCACCATGCCATTAAGCTGCCTTTCTCCTTCCTGTGATCTGTCTCATAGTTATTTGGGATCCAACCCACTATAGTGGTGTCATCATAAAATTTGTAAATGGAATTGGAGTTGAATTTTGCCACACGGTTGTGAGTGTATAAGGAGTATAGTAAGGGGCTGAGTACACAGCTTTGTGGGGCACTGGTGTTGAGGATTATCGTGGGGGAGATGTTATCACCATTCTTAATGATTGCGGTCTACAGTTTCCGGAAGTTGAAGATCCAGTTGCAGTGTCTTAGGTCTCATAGCTTTGAGATGAATTTGGTTGGGATTATGGTGTTGAAGATAGAGCTAAAGTCAATAAGTATAAGTCCTTGTTACCTAGATGTTCCAGGGATGAGTGTAGATCCAGGGAGATGGCACCTGCTGTGGACCTATTGTAACAGTAGGTGAAATGTGACAGATGAGGCTGGAGTTGATGTGTGCCATGACTAACCTCTCAAAGTACTTCATTATGGTGGATGTCAGAGCAACTGGGTGGTAGTCATTAGGCACGCTGTCTGATTTTTCTTTGGCCCTGGGTTGATGGTGGTCTTGAAGCAGATGGATATCTCACATCATAGTAAGGAGAGGCTACAGGTGACTGCAAATACTCCCTCCACCTGGTCCAAGCAGGATGCGAGAGCACAGCTGGGGACCCCATCTAGGCCACCCGCTCTCCATGGGTTAACTCTCAAGATAGCTGCTCTGACATCTGTGGAAGTGACCGTGGGTACAGGTGCACTCTATCTTTTATTATTAGAGGAATTTGACATAGATGTTATCTTCAGTTAAACAGGGCTGCAGTGAGACTGTATCTCAAATTCTGTGTGAAATTCTGGTCACCTTATTTAAGAAAGGCTGTAAATGCATTGGAAATGGCTCACAGGAGGTTCAGTAGATTGATCCCTGGAATGAGTAGGATGACTTCTGAGGATGTGTTGCACAGAGCCTGAGCTTGTTTGCTCTGGAATTTAGAAGAGTGAGGGGTGTCTTCATTGAGAGATAGTAAGAACTGCCAATGCTGGAGTCAGAGATAACACAGTGTGGAGCTGGAGGAACACAGCTGGCCAGGCAGCATCAGAGGCATAGGAAAGTTAACATTTTGGGTTGAGACCCTTCCTCAGAAATGGGGGAGGGGGAAGGGAGCTCAGAAATAAATAGAGAGAGGAGGGGTGGGGGTTGGGAAGGTAGGTAGAATGGTAATAGGTGAGTGCAGGTAGAGATTGGTGAGGATTGCTCAGTGAGGTGGGAGGAGTGGATAGGTGGGAGAGAAGATGGACAGGTCAAGTAGGCGGGGATGAGAGGGAGGGATGGTCATGGGATGAGGCTGGAGGTGGGGAGATTTTGAAACTGCAAAGTTCACATTGAGACCTTTAGGTTGTAGGCTCCCAAGGCGGAATATGAGGTGCTGCTCCTCCAGTTTCCGGGTGGCATCATTGTGTCACTGGAGGAGGCCCAGGACAGATATGTCATCCAGGGAGTGGGAGGGGCAGTTGAAACAGTTTATGACTGGAAGGTGTTATCATTTGTCACAAACAGAGCACAGGTGCTCTACAAAGTGGTCTCCAAGTCTCCGCTTGGTCTCACCGATGTAGAGAAGGCCACATCGGGAGCAGATGTAATAGACCATGTTGACGGATGTGCAGGTGAACCTCTGTATGATATGAAAGGCTTGTTTGGTGCCTTGGATGGAGGTGAGGGGGGAGGTGTAGGGGCAGGTGTAGCACTTCCTGCAGATGAAGGGAAAGGTGCTGGGGGTGGTGGGGATGGTGGGGAGTATGGAGCAGATAAGGGAGTTGTAGAGGGAGTGGTCCCTACGAAAGGCACATGGGGTGGGGAGGGAAATATATCCTTAGTTGTGGGGTCAGATTGCAGGTGACGGAAGTGGCAGAGAATGATACGCTGAATACGGAGGTTACTGAGGTGGTATATGAGAACAAGAGGGATTCCATCTTTGTTTCTGTTGGGGAGAAGGGGATGTGAGGGCAGTGGTACGGGAAATGCAAAGGATGCGGTTGAGGGCATTCTCGAATACCGAACAGTGGAAGTTGCAGTCCTTGAAATGAGGACATCTGAGATGTTCAGCAATGGAACGCCCCATTTTGGGAGCAGATGCGGTGGAGGCGGAGGAATTGAGAGTAGGGGGGCGCATTCTTGCAGAAAGGTAGGTGAGAGGAGGTGTAGTCTAGATAGCTGTGGGAGTCAGTGGGCATGAAATAGATGTTGGTGTCTAAGACCCTGATGATCTTGATAAGGTCAATGTGGGAAGGACGTTTTCTCTTGAGGGTCATTCCAGAACAAAGGGGCACTGGTTTAAATTTTGAGGTCGAAAGACGAACAGATTCTGGTTAGGCAGGGGTATCAAGGGTTATCGAAGGTAGACAAGAATGTAGAATTCAAATCACAGGCAGATCAGTCACAATCTTACTGAAAGTTGGAGCAGGCTGGAAAAGCTTAATTGTCAACGTCCATGTTTGTATGCACAAGCCTTCCATAATCATGAAAAAAAAACTGACATCGTAAAGGTCAGCAAGAGTAGCTGTTTAGTAAATGGAGGACCAGTTTAGTGTTTTTTTGATGTTGAATGTCAAATTTCCTGATTGTTTTGGAGCTGGATTTTGAAGTCTGATCCTGTGATGTGTAACTGGAACACAATTCAGATTCCATAATGCTGCATTATCAGTTCAGTGTTCTTCAGCATAGCCAGCCACTATCTTTCTGGTCAATTGATGGAAATGATTCAGGTGCCGCTATTTTAAGAGGAGAGAGTTCTCTATGGCAGCCTATTGACTATGGTGGTCAATTTTCTAGCATCTACATAAGTATGGCACAGAGAATTGTTCTTGACATATACTCTCCTGTTCAGGCATCAGAATACAATCATTTCATGGCCTGGAGTATTACCATGTCGAGGATGTTCAGGTGCAGGTACAGCTCTTGCCTGGGCCTGGATCCTAAAGATTAAGTGAAAATGTGGAAGCAGCTGAACATCAAGCCTTCAGGCCCCTGTCCTTTTGGGGTGAGATGGGAGGAGCAGGGTGTCTTTCACAGCAGCAAAACTTTACCGGAAATAACCGGGAAGCCCTGGAGAAAAGCAGCAGGTCTGGCAGTGTATCTGTGGAGAGAGAAACCGTGTCAATGTTTCATGCTGATCCCTGGGACCAATAAGACTCTCAAATTGCTAAGGATCCAGGACCAGATCATGTTTCACTGGGATGCCCAGCTGAGCAAAATGAAGCTAAACATTGGGAACAGTTCCTTTCAAGTCTGCAATGAAGCTGTGTCTTGAAGTTCCATAAAATTGGGCAGTGAACTGGGAAAAAATGGCCTCTTATCACTTTTTAATCTTCTTTTTATCCCAACAAGTGTATTCTGAAGGGGCAAAAGAAACAAAAAGGTTTTTGGCGTATTTTTCATGCGCTGTACCATTGGGAAGTTGGCAGCTACCGAAGATGTCAGAGACTGGTGGTATATTTGTTTTCCGCTGCCAGAGGCCGGGTGGATTTGGGTTTGCAGTTTCTGAGGGCATGTCAGCATTTATTGGGACAGCCCAATTGTAGAATCATTCCATTGCACAAAAAACGGCCTTAAATTTCCTTGAGCCTTTTGCCACTGTAACTTTGCAGGAAATTGAGCAAGAATCATGCCTCTCCAAAATTTCCTATGCCCTTAAAGCAAGGTTATGCAAAAAAACACAAAGAAAACTATTCTATTTTCCCCACCTGCCTTGAATATTATTATTGTTCCATGAGGCTTTAAAAAAGTGTACATCAACATTCAGAAAACATATGTGCTACTGGTTTAAATAATAATTTGATAGATATTCATTTTAAAATGAAATCGCCTGGAATACCCTTGCATAAACGCTGCTGTACTGTATATAAAGTGAAGACGCTGCTGAGAGGCAGCAGGAGGTCCTAACACATTCAAGGCCAGTAACTTCAGTAGTAAATGTGACAGCTGTTATGTTCATTCACAAATACATTTTTTTGTCTTGCGCCAGATTTTCACACTTTGATGAGTCATGGTTTGTTATAGATGATACAATACTTGCAAACTAATTAAAGAATTCCAAATTGCACACCACTGGGTGATATTTGAGAAATTTTATACATGCGTGAGCACAGTTAGATTGTTCCTTGGCTGGAGACTTAGCTCATGTGGTGATGAATAACAAGACCCAGTAAATAGCAGTGTATAATGTGTATAGGTAGTTCTGCTATAATGCGTGTTGTGCTAATACAAATTGACTGTAACAAGATTGATGAGTAGTGGACGCTGTTTGGATAACACAAACTTTCTGCTGTACAGGTAGAGCAATTTCCCATGGTCCAAGGTCACACAACTATCGCATTTTCGGAGAACCACCTGTATTGCATACTCGTGGAATCGCTGCATTGTGGAAGCAGCCCATTAGGCCCGTTGAGTCCATACTGACCTCCAAAAAGCACTCCACTCACACCTGACGCCTTACCCTATCCCTGCATTTCCCGTGGTTAATCCACCCAAGCTACGCATCGTTGGATTGTGGGAGGAAACTGGAACACCCCCACTCAAACACAGGGAGAATGTCCACACACACAATGGCCCAAGGGTGGAATCAAACGCAGGACCCTGGCTCTGTGAGGTGGCAGTGCTAGCCACCATACCACTGTGCTGCCCCATACTGGATTTGTGCAAAACTTTTTGATGAATGAGGGAGACGAGGGTTATGGAGAACAAGTTACGGTCATTGGAGTACAAGCGGGCGATATTGGTCATTCCGTCTCACAAATGTTTCAGGGTCCAGCAGTTCCTCACCAATTTGATGAAACAGAACCAGTTGATCCCATGGTGGATCAGCATGAAAACTGGCAACAGTTTTTTTAAGAGGAAACCCTGGAGAAGCCCTATAAAGGAATTCACCACTGGCACATGACTGTCGCTGGTCATCTTCCCTGATTTGTCACTCTCCTGCAGAAAGGAGCCATGGAAATGTAGAAGGTTGACCACACAAAAATGTGACTTATATACTGGAGATAGTAGGAACTGCAGATGCTGGAGAATCTGAAATAACAAGGTGTAGAGCTGGATGATCACAGCAGGCCAAGCAGCATCAGAGGATCAGAAAAGCTGATACTTCTGACCTAGACACTTCTTCAGAAAATGGTCTGAAGAAAGGCCCAAAATGTCAGCTTTTCTGCTCCTATGATGCTGCTTGGCCTGCTGTGCTCATCCAGCTCTACACTTTGTTGTCTCAACTTATGTAATATTTCATTTTTTTTAATTGTGGGAAATAACTATTGAGATTGATCCTAAAAAAAGTGATATTAAGGCCACAATCAGATCAGCTACTTGCCAAATGGCCTACTCCTGTGGTTACTTCTAATGTTCTTATATCTTTACAAATGCAGACAGGGAGAGGTTTCGGTTTTTAACTGTTAGCAATCTCTGTTCTGATTGAAAACTCACTGTCCCCCCTCTAGTGTCCAAATGGATACATTACACCCCTCCCTTCCCTTCACTGGAACATATTAATTTTTAATAAAGCAGGCTTCCCAAAACATAAGATACACAATTTTAAACAACATAGTCATAGAGATCTACACTGGGCTAATGGTAAGATTCTTGGTAGTGTAGATGAGCAGAGAGATCTCGGTGTCCATGTACACAGATCCTTGAAAGTTGCCACCCAGGTTGACGGCGCTGTTAAGAAGGCATACAGTGTTTTAGCTTTTATTAATAGAGGGGTCGAGTTCCGGAACCAAGAGGTTATGGTGAAGCTGTACAAAACTCTGGTGCGGCCGCACTTGGAGTATTGTGTGCAGTTCTGGACACCGCATTATAAGAAGGATGTGGAAGCTTTGGAAAGGGTGCAGAGGAGATTTACTAGGATGTTGCCTGGTATGGAGGGAAGGTCTTACGAGGAAAGGCTGAGGGACTTGAGGCTGTTTTCATTAGAGAGAAGAAGGTTGAGAGGTGACTTAATTGAAACATATAAAATAATCAGAGGGTTAGATAGGGTGGATAGGGAGAGCTTTTTTCCTAGGATGGTGACGGCGAGCACAAGGGGGCATAGCTTTAAATTGAGGGGTGAAAGATATAGGACAGATGTCAGAGGTAGTTTCTTTACTCAGAGAGTAGTAAGGGAATGGAACGCTTTGCCTGCAACGGTAGTAGATTCACCAACTTTAAGTACATTTAAGTCGCCATTGGATAAGCATATGGATGTACATGGAATAGTGTAGGTTAGATGGGCTTCAGATTGGTATGACAGGTCGGCACAACATCGAGGGCCGAAGGGCCTGTACTGTGCTGTGATGTTCTATGTTCTATTAGCGCAGTAAAGGGACCTTTGGCCCAGTGTTTCCATACCCATCAAAAACAACCACTAACTATTCTAATCCCATTTTCCAACATGTGGTACATAGCCTTGTAAACCTTGGCAATGCAAATCCAGTTCTAAATCCTTCTTCAATGCTCTAAGGGTTTCTGCGTCTACCACCCTTACAGGCAGTGAGATTTAGATTCCCACCACTCACTGGGTGAAAGAATTTTTCCTCACACCCCCTCTAAACCTCATGTCTCTTAAATTTAACATATTTGTTCAGGTACAATGAGTGGCTACAAAAGCAGTGTCATAGAATCATACAACATAGAAACAGGCCCTTCAGTCCGACTCATCCATGCAGACCAGGTTTCCCAAACCAAACTAGTCCCATTTGTCTGCATTTGGTCCATATTCCTCTAAATCTTTCCTTTCCATTTACCCGTCCAAGTGTCTTTTAAATGTTGCAATTGTACCCACCTCCATCACTTCCTCCGGCAGCTCACATACCCACCACCCTCTGTGTGAATAAGGTCGCCCTTCAGGCCGCTTTTAAATCCTTCGCGTCTCACCTCAAAAATGTCCTCTATGTCCTCTAGTCTTGGATTGCCTACCCTGAAGACCTTGGCTATTCACTCTATCAATGCCCCTCATGATTTTATAAGCCTTTATAAGTTTCCTCAGTTTCCAATGCTTCAGGGAGAATGAGTCCCAGGCTATCCAGCCTCTCTCTCTCTCTATAACTCAGCACAGTTGCTCAGTGGTTAGCACTGCTGCCTCACTGCACCAGGAGTCTGGGTTTGATTCCTCCTCGGACAATTGTCTGTGTGGAGTTTGCATATTTTCCCCATGTCTGTGTGGGTTTCCTTCCACAGTCCAAAGATGTGCAGGCTGGTCAGATTGGCCATGCTAAAATGCCCACAGTGTTCTGGGATGTGTAGATTAGGTACGTTTGGGGAATGGGCCTGGGTGGGATTCACTGAGGGTCGGTGTGGACTTGTTGGGCCAAAGGGACTGTTTCCACACTGTAGGGATTCTATTCTAACTCAAACCTCCCAGTCTTGGTATCATTCTTGCAAATCTCTTTTGTACCCTTTACAATTTAATTACATCTTTCCTAAGGCCTGAAACGTCAGCCTTCCTGCTCCTCTGATGCTGCTTGGCCTACTCTACTTATCCAGCTCTACACCTTGTTATCTTTGACCAGAATTGTACACAGTATTCCAGATGTGGCCTTACCAATGTGCATGAATAAGAGCCATTTAATCTGTCATTGAGCCTAG
This sequence comes from Stegostoma tigrinum, assembly GCF_030684315.1. NCBI lineage: Eukaryota > Metazoa > Chordata > Chondrichthyes > Orectolobiformes > Stegostomatidae > Stegostoma > Stegostoma tigrinum. Next base: position 31,963,408 of record NC_081358.1, on the reverse strand, counting down.
CATCATCTGACACAGAAGCAATAAAATCCATGTTGCATTGAAGCGATGTGGTAGGATCTTAGTATTGTTAATATATCCATTAAAAAGATGCCTTGCTAGTCATTTAATGGCCATCCTTTTTTAGGTAGTTCTGTCAAAACTGCAAAACATTTCTTTTATGATTTGGAAATCATTAGCCTGGGATCTTCCATCTCAATCCAATCGTCAGTTATTTTATAATCTGAAATTTTAATTTGTAAGCAAAGGGATTTATTGGTTTTACGTCTGATTTTCCCCCATGAAAAACTTTAAAATACTTCAGTGTTTTCCTTATTTGCTGATGTTGCTGTTGCTGCACAACTGGAGATCACCTTGACCCGGTTACTATTGGCTGTTGTCACGTGTCATTAGAAGGTTCAGCCGAAGTGGACATTGTGATGGCAGCAGCTGACAGTAGCCCCACCATAAATAAATCTGAGAAGGAAAACATTGAGGAGTGGTAAAAAAGAAGACTGACCAAGCTCCAAGGTCTTCAGATTACCAGTGGAGGAGGTCCCAAAACTTGGAAGTGTTCTTGCAAGAAGTTAATGACCTTAGACAACCTGTGAGGACATAATGAACCCAATTCACCCAATGCCCCCACCTTGAAGGCACGGAAGTAAGCCCATGGCTAGATTGAATGGACATTAAATTAGGCAACGACTGGACCACATTGCTAACGGAACAACCTTGGTACTCAAGTGGCTGCAGGTGCATTGAATTTATTAAAAACCAAAAGAACTGCAGATGCAGTTAATCAGGGACAAAAACAGAAGTTGCTGGACAAGCTCAGCAGGCCTGGCAGCATCTCTGAAGAGAAATCAGAGTTAATGTTTCGGGTCCGGTGACCCTTCCTCAGAATTTCCTCATTCTGAGGAAGGGTCACCTGACCCGAAACGCTAACTCTGATTTCTCTGCAGAGATGCTGCCAGGCCTGCTGAGCTTTTCCAGCAACTTCTGTTCACATTGAATTTATTACTCATTGACTAATTCCAGAACACACATAGGGCTAAACAAGCTATGTGCGAAGTATAGGAGAGAGTCATTCTACTAACATGCCTTGGATTTAGCCAAATTTTTCTTCTAATTGTTTCAAAGTTTTTTCTAGTTCGCTTGAACGCTTTCTTACTATGCCAGCACCATTATTGTCTTAGTATAAAACTCTCAAGTCAAAATGTGTTTCTCTGTAAAAATGAACAGACTGAGTTCACAGCTGTAATCATCATAAAAATTCACAAGGTAAGAAATGTTGTAGACCTACTTTTGAAAAATGCCCGAGGACCATATCACAAACAAAATGTCAAATTGCAGTAACAAAAACTTGGAATAAACATTAGGCACAAAATATCACTAGAAATTGTATTTAAATATGTGTTTTCAATTATTATCAGGCATCTAATCCATATTGGTCAACTCGTGGCTGTTCAACAGTTGGATCAGGGGGTCGTTTCCACTGTCCTTCTTGTCGACATGAGGTGATTCTGGACAGACACGGTGTTTATGGGTTACAAAGAAATCTTCTGGTTGAAAACATCATTGACTTATACAAGCAGGAGTCAATCAGGTAAGACTCCAGTTTGGATGCCAGCTTCTCCTCTCAACCATCATTAAAAGCTGGTACTTGTAATTGAATATAATGTAATGAGTTGCCAATTCTATTTGATGATTTAGAATAACAAAGCTTTCAGTGAAACACAAGAACTTTGCTCAATGGCCTCTCCACCTATCAATAGTTAGCACACATGGTTTGATTTCACATAAGGGACTTTAATTAACACACATTGAGTAAGAAAGATTATAGAAATTCTAGGGTTAGTGACAAAATCTGTTGACGATTGTTCTGTTTCCTTAGAAGATAGGGCAGGGTATTATTTCTTGTTTATATTCCTCCGTTTATTTTAATGAAGTTATTGGAAGTTGTCAACAAGCAATAACATTTTTAGATTTAATAAAAGCCAAAATGTTAATAGTGGTCATATTTCTTCCTGACAATATTTTTTATATAAAGTATGATGGTGAGATGCATGATCTTTAGGGAATAAGCGATTTCTGATATAATCATGGCAAAGCTGCTCTGAGTCCAATAAGTCAATGTGTGAAGTATCTGAGTCACTCAGGGCTGGTTTATGGTGTATGCAATGATTACGAATCCCAGCTGAGGTGTGACAATGGTGTTTTTCTGGGAGTAAGTGATGGAACTTGGTTGAAGGTTCTACCTCCAGATATCCGCTGGTAAATACAGGAAGGTCAGGACAAATGAGATTTGGCTGTGATGTGTTGAGCTGTTAAAATTTACCATCCGGGCATATAAACGACAAATGGTGGCCCAGACAAAGAAATGGATCCTGTTGCCAAAGATAATGGCTCTGAAGGAGTTAGTGTTAATGGTACATAGGCACCGCTTATTCTGTTGATGTCACAGTCACTCTGTGGTTGGAAGCAAGATGTTCTCTTCTAGCTTTTGAAGGTAGCAGATCTTTCTGTACCAACTGTGTCAGGTTATCATAGTTATGTATGACCAAATGTGTTTATTGCTATAATACAATAAGCCTTCTTGTTATCTAAAAACAGTATGTCTTCTGTAGATGCTCTACAATAGTATATCCTCTACCACTAATCACTAGATATGTCTAAAACAAAAAGATAAAGGATGGCAGTGAACTGCTTCAAAAACTCTTACCCAGTGTACCATATTAAACTTACCTGATGAATTAATGTTCTTTTACCAGCTATCATGTCTCTCATACCCATCCCTTCTCCATCCTTGTCAAAATTTGCTAACATTTCACACTGCAGTAAGATAGTCTCACAATCCTTGTCTTCATTCTTAGTTCCTCCAAGGGCCTCATACATCCCGTGTAGAAAACTATTTGCAGCTTAAAGTCCCAGCCTTACTTCTCAGACTTTGATTTAAAGCAAATTTCCTTTTCTTCCACTTCACCGTTGAAACCTGGAATTCCATCAACTATGCCCTAAGTTCCAAAGCCATTTTACCTCATTATTTCTTTCTCTGCTTTCAGAAGCTGCCCAGAAATCCGCACCTTTGATGTGCTTACATTTCTACGTGCCAAAATCCCTTCATTTTCTGACTCGGTGCCCAATTGAGACAGTCAAGAGACCATTAGACAATTATTTGGATAGAGATAATGTGCAAGAATATGGGGAAAAACAAAATGATTGGCACTAAGCAATGGTGTACATTTGAAGAGTTGGTGCAGTCATGATGGGCCAGATGGCCACCTTCTGCTCTGTAACATTACTATTATGCTGATACAGAATTATAGGTAAGATTCATTTTCCTCCCTGCACAAGGCATTGGAAAGCAATTGGGCAGTGTGGAAACGTTCAATCAAGTTTCATCTGCTGCTGGATCTTTACCTGAAGCTGGTAATCTGCAAAGCTATGGATCAGGTGCTAGAAAATGGGATCAGAATTGTACTTTTGCTACGTTTCTGTATAGTGATAGATTGGAACACAGTGTGTTAAACTGCAGGTATCCCATTGAATATGCCACAATCTTGTCACCATCTCAGGCAGAGAGCTCCATTACACAGACAAAAGTTGAAACATTTAAAGAGAAAACATTAAATGTTTGAAGGATTAGCATCTCAGGGTTGTGCTTGTCACTTCAAACTCCTGGAGCATGCCTACTCCTGTTTGAAAATATTTTATAGGAAAGACAACTCAACTGTGAGTCATGACACAGTAAGAATTAAGAGATTATAACAGGGCTAATCCTGAAGTCTCCTTTGGTTTTTTTTTGTCTGAGTATGGTGAGCCTTTCTTAGTTTAAATTCACTTAAAATCACTATATCAATGAAAACTGTTGCAGTTGGAACATCAGTCCATGATCTGTTCTGTTACAGTCATACAGCACAGAAACAGACCCTTCAGTCTAACCAGTCCATGCTGACCATAATCCCAAACTAAACTAGTCCTATCTGTCTGCTGTGGATCTATATCCTTCCAAACATCTCCTATCCATCGACTTATCCAAATATATCTTAAACATTGTAATTATGCCCACATGCACCATTTTCTCTGGAAGTTCATTCCACATATGAACCACTCTCTGTACAAAAAAGTTGCCCCTTTATGTCTTTGTTTGCACGGCAGTTAAATATTATAAATGGCACTTAATCTATGCTGCAGATAATGGAGGCAAAGGACTGAATTTTATGGATGGGCAGAATGGTCCCTCCATTCCTAGATATTAAGGCAGCCCTAAATGGGCTGACTTTCAAAAAGCCTGATGTCAGCAATAGGCCACAGGAGGCGGGTGAAATTGGCAGAGGTACGCCAACACTCGAAGGCTGCCAACAGCTTTGACAGCTCCAGCAGGGCCTGGCTTCAGTATGGGCACTGGCGAGACTGTGGGAATCTCCAGGAAGAAGAATGGTAGTGACTGGAGCTGGGTAAGGTAGGGATTATAGGAGAGAATAGGCAATGGGGAGAGGTGGGTGTGGGGGAATAGGTTTCCAAGGGCAGGCAGGGAGTAACAAAAGGGGAGGGGACGTTTGGCACTTTATGGTGATTCCTTCCAATCTGTTCAGGCAACTTCCCGCTTGATGTGTGCCACCACCCCCCCCCCCCCCCCCACACACTCCTTACCTGCTCCCTGTCCAGACCAGCCCTTGTAAAAGCAGACTTTACAATCTGCTTCATTAGCCACTACCCAAGGTTTTCAACATTTTCTGCTCTGAGGTGCTCTGGAGCAGGTGGGATTTGATCCCAGGCCTCCTGGTTCGGAGGTAGGGGTACTGCTCTCCAATGTTTTGAAGCTTTGGAGGCTTCAAGACTAAGGCCTTTGAAACCTCTAAGCATGTCTGAAGTAAAATGTAGACCAAAGTTATCAGGAAAGGGTGCATTAGAGATACTGTATAACTCTTGCAAGGAGCTAGCATAAGCAACTTAGACTAAATGGCAAAGTGTTTTATCATTTGATGATTCCAGTTGACTGGAAAAGGAACTCTTGCAACCTGATGCCAAATTCATTGGAATCTTTGATTTAGAGACTCTCCGTTGGTTGGAGTCATACATAGAAAGATGGTTGCGGTTGTTGGAGGCCAATCATCTCAGCTCCAGGACATCTCTGCAGGAGCTCATCAGGGTATTATCCTAGGCCAAACCCACTCCAGCTGTTTTATCAATGACCTCCCCTCCATTGTAAGGTCAGAAATGGGGATGTTTGCTGATAACAGCACAATATTTAGCCCTGTACACAATTCCTTAGACATTGAAGCAATCGTGTCCAAATGTAATAAGACCTGGACAACATTTAGCTTTGGGCTGTCAAGTAGCAAGTGACATTTGTACCACGCAATTGCCAGACAATAACCATTTTCAACAAAAGAAAATCCAACCATTGTTGGTTAATGTTCAATGCTTTTACCTTTGCTGAATCCTCACTATCAACATCCCCAAGGTTACCATTGACCAAGAACTGAACTGGTTTAGCCATTTAAATATTGTGACAACAAAAGCAGTTCATAAGCTGAGAATTTTGTGTCAAGTAACTTTCCTCCTGACTTTTCAAAGCATGTCCACCATCTTCAGGGGAAAATGTGAGGGAATATTCTCCTTTTGCCTAGAAGTGCACAACACCAGCAACACTCAAGGAGCTCATCCAAGACAAAGCAGCTCATTTGAAATGCACTTCATCTAGTACGTTCAAAGCCACTCCCTTGAATGATGCCTGATGATGGTGCCAATAGATGGGTCAGGTTCCAGGGTGAAACATGACTTCATAAAACATAAGCTTTATTCTTGCAGTTGGTTATCATAATGCTTAATCATAGACATACACATATATATACACACACAGGGGCTCCAAACATTCTTTTATGAAAGAACACAAGTTTGTTGTACAAAAAGCAACACAAACAAATAAACAAAGCTATATAGATGTATAATTTACACATCTGCAGTTTAGAAACATGTTAACAGAAGCCACAAAACAAAGTTTTAACATTTGAGCTTGAGGCGTTAATTTTGTTTCCTCACTGCACAGATGTTCTCAGACATGATGAGTTTCTCCAGCACTTTTTTAAAAAAATCAGCAGTTTTGTTTAAAACAAAAGTTTCAATCTGTTTCCTAGTACTATCTTTTTATGGATACTCAACCCCAGAGAAGATTCAATCCTCTCTTAACCCTGCCATCTTATTTAACTGACTCTTTTCAGGTCTCCTTCTTGGATTGCTTCTATGACCTCTTTCCCAATCTACTGGCATGATTCTTTTTTTTTGATTCCAATAACTAAAAACTCTTTTCAGTTCTAACAAAATGAAGAAATATTCAGAGACACTCAGAATTCAGAGGTCTCACAAACTAACATCCTTCTGCCAGGTTGACTTGTTCCCCTGGACTGAAAACATGAATTAGAGGTAATAGAAATTGCAGATGCTGGAGAATCTGAGATAATAAGGTATGGAGCTGGATGAACACAGCAGGCCAAACAGCATCAGAGGAGCAGGAAAGCTGACATTTCGGGTTTAGATCCTCATTTCTTGATGCAATCTTTTCTGTGGATCTTCCTGCAATTAGTCTCTCATTGAACTTCCAGCAATTGGCTTTGTTATTTCTGGTCTAACAGACATGTTATTTTCTTCATATAATTTTTAAGTCCCAGCCTTTTTTTGCTTCTAAAATAAATATCTTTCCTATCTGCAGATTTTGTATTCCTCCAATTTCTTTGTAGAGTCCCATGTGACCAATTCCCAACATGTAAATGTATTTGCAAAATACACTGGTATTTGCCAGAGTTGCAGCTTCTCAGATCTTTGGTATTTGACTCTCAACATCACTGCGGTTTTAGATATAATGAGCCTAAATGTTGCCTCTCATCCAATAGTACCCATTCCAACATTCCAAAAATATTTCGGCTAATTTTTACATCTAGACAAGGAAGGGCAATCAGCTCAGCTCATTTTAAACTCCTTTTGGCTGGCTTATACAAATTATTTTTATTTCTTTTTCAGCTGTAGCCATCAGATTTCAATTAAACGTTGTTAAACAGGCTAAAAAGGGAGCATTAATTCTAAGGTTTTCAGGTGGAAGAAAATGAGTTTTTCTTACCTATGAAACCTGTATAAAAAAAATCGTAAACACATCTAGCACGCATGCACAAAACAGTTAATAAGCTTGAAAAGAGCAGGGATGGGGGAACAGTGTCTACGCAGAGAAGATGATACAGGCAGTTTGCATTTTAAATACTTATAGAATCTTTGACTTGCAAAAGCGAAGCACAAAGTCACTTGGCTTAGTTGCTGTCCTGTTTTCTCAGGAGGTGCAATGCTTGGAGCTCACATTGATTCCTTGAAGGTGGAATTGCAGGTAGAGAGGGTGGTGAAGGCAGCATTTGGTACACTTGCCTTAATTGGTAAGAGTATAGGAGTATGGAAAGCCATGTTGTAGGTGGACAGGACATTGGTGAGGCCACTTTTGGAATACTGTGTTCAGTTCTGGTCTCCCCGCTATAGAAAGGATGTTGTTAAACTTGAAAGGGCGCAGGAATGATTTACAAGGATACCACCAGGACTGGAGGTTTTGAGCGAAAGGGAGAGACTGAATAGGCTTGGGATTTTTTTTTTCCCTGGAGCATCAGAGGCTGAGGGGGCACCTTATAGCAGTTTATAAAATCATGGATAGTGTGAATAGCCATGATCCTTTTCTCAGGGTAAAGGAGTCCAAAACTAGAAGGCAAAGGTTTAAGTTGAGAAGGGAAGATTTAAAAGAGACCTAAAGGGTAATTTTTTCACACAGAGGGTGGTGTGTGTATGAAATGAGCTGCCAGAGGAAGTGGTGGAGGCTAGTACAATGCAACGTTTAAAGGCATCTGGATGGGTAGATGAATAGGAAGGGTTGAGAGGGATATGGGCCAAATGCTGGCAAATGGGACTAGTTTAAGTTAGGATATCTGGTCAGCATGAACAAGTTGGACTGAAGGGTTTGTTTCTGTGCTGTGCATCTCTGTAACTCTATAAATCTATTGGTTTCTCAGTGATGTACAATTTTACAAATGAACACACAGAATCCTGGAGAAATTCTGCAGCATCTGAACAGTTCTGAAGAAGAGTCATACCAGACTTGAAACATTAGCTCTCTCTCTCTCTCTCTCTCTCTCTCTGCGCTAGATGCTGCCAGACCTGCTGAGGTTCTCCAACACTTTTTGTGTTTGTTTCAGATTTCCAGCATCTGCGGTTTTTTTTTTGCCTTTATCCAGGTGGTTTTTCAATGTTTTGTTTTAACCAGGTTCTGACTTTTGAGGTTGGTAGAGAGACAGGAAGGTAGAGTATCTTCCAGTTCTTGCTAACATAAACATTTTTTCTTGTCTCTGCTCCGCTGCTCAGAGGAAGCTGTGATAAACGTCCATTTATATGTTCCTGAGTCTGCTCATTGCTTTCCCAAGCTGAATACTCTACAAGCAACCTTTTATCTTAGTGTGTAATTTCAAGAAAGCTATGAATCAGCTGGGAGGTACAGATCTGAGTTGTATTGTCTCTTTATAATGATACTAATTTCAGCTTATACTTAGATCCTTGTTTACTGACCGTTTCTTGGCCAGCAGTCATTTTGGGTCAGTATTTGTCCATGTTCAAATCAGTTTTAGATCATGACAGATCTCAGATGTTAAAAGTAAATTAAAGAAGTTGACTATTAATAGTTGATTTCTACAACAACCATTATACCTCCTCACCATGAAGAACAAACACACACAATATTCCTCCTTATTGTTAATGGTGACTGTTCCCTTGCAAGGTCCATATGAAATAGCAACACAAGGCTTGGCACAACACACACAAACATACATACATACTCTCATTCCCCTCTCACTTGTTTTGTTCTAACTTGGATTCAAAATCAGCTTTGGGATTGTCAGCTAAACTTGTTTGCTCAGCTGTGTCACTTTCCGAAGTGGGGGAGGCGATGGCCTATAGGTATTTCTGAACTGTTAATCCAGCAACCAAGGAAATGTTCTAGGGACCAGGGTTCCAATGCTGCCATGTAGTGGGTGGAGTTTCAATTCAAGGAAAAATCTGGAATTAAGAATCTAATGATGACCTTGAATCTCTTGTCAATTGTCAGAAAACCCCATCTGCTTCATTAATGTCCTAACTGGAAGGAAACTGCCATCCTTACCTGGCCTGGCCTACATGTGGCTCCAGACCCACAGCAATGTGGTTGACTCTTAACTACCCTCTGGGATGAACAATAAGTGCTGGCCTAGCCAGTGATGCACTCATCCAGTGAATGAATAAATAAAATGTCTCAACCTTTCACTGTTCAGTTCTATAACACATGCATAGGATTCAGGTGTTCCCCAATTTTACTTTGAAAAGTCTGTTGGGTGGCATTCTGAAGTTTGTCTCATCAGGTGACAATGATGCCTGGTCGTGATTCCACTCTCAGTTAACTTTACATCAACCAGATTTGACGGTTTGCATTCTGGGACTTGAGTCTGTTTCTTGGATCTTCCAGTATTCAACTCCAGCTCATTCTCTTTGTTGGCCATGTTTATTGGGTAACTTCTAACCGCAAATGTCACAATTTTTAAATCAAAACGATATGCATTTATACATTGTACGTTTGAGGATTACTGTAGTCATGTGACCTCTGATGTAACTGGCTCTCACATTAGAAGTGGTAGCGATTAAAACACATTTCAAGAAACAGAGGCTTTACCATGCGCAGAAGTACAGTACCAACAGAGTACTACACACACATCCATCAGGGTTGTATGGAGACACACGTAGAGGGACTGTGCACAACATGCACCTTGTCATTGGCTGGCAAGTGAATAAAGAGCCCAATCAATTTTAAAAGTGCCATATTAGCTCCTATGAACATTAATGTGATAATGACAGGTTATTCTGTTTTTGACTTTGATTCAGGATTAGATATTGAGCAGGATGCCAGGAAATGGGAGGCAATGTCCTAGGGGTATTATCACTAGACTATTACTTCTGAAATATCCAGTAACATTCTGCAGACCTGAGTTCAAATCCTTTCATGGCAGAATTGGAATCCAGTAAAAATATCTGGCATTAAGAGTCTAATAATGACTGAAACAATTGTCATAAAAATTCATATACTTCACTAATGTCCTTTAGGGAATGAAATCTGCCAGCCTTACTCTGTCTTACCTAAGTATGACTCCAGATCAACAGCAATGCGGTTGACTCTTAACTGTCCTCGGGATAATAAATGCTGTCCCAGCCGCTGATGTCAGACAAATAAACTCCCACGTCCTTCCCTACTCTTGGTTTGCTCTGTTCTGTTCATAAAGCATTCATAATGAGCAATGTATTGAATTTTACCAGCAATGCTGAGAGGTGGGAGATGCCCTTAAGGAACAGTTGGTATGGAGTTCCTATTGTTTTCCTGACATCCTTCCATCCTTCCCAGGGCTAATAGAGCTGAAGTAGCCAATTAAGGACCTCTTCCAGCTGCCACCGACATTTCAACACTAGCTTTTCAGGCATTCTTTGTCACACAAAGGGGCATATGTTGCAGCAATGTTGCCCTGTGGCAACCCAACCTCATCAGTCCCAATCTTACATACCCTGGCACTACCAGATCACAGCTACCTTGTTGGTAAGATACTGTCCTCACCTTGTGCCCTGTTAGTGGCTGCACCCTGAGGGGAGATGAAGAGGATGCTGACCCTTTGTCCTCTGATTTGGCTCAGGATCAGTCAGTGTCTATAACAGGGACAGCTGCCCTGTCCTACACACCACTGAATCAGGTTTCTCTCAAGCAGCATGCTTTTCCCACTGCAGGGGGAGAAAAAGCACATTCGGCTCAATGCCCTGGTTTACATCACAATTTTCGATTTTGCCTCCTGGATGGCCTTACGTGTCAAACCGACAACTCACTCAGTTTGTGGAGACATTGTGTTACAACAGGGTGAAGCTATTGCTTTTGTCAGAAGTTTCACTCTGTTTTACAGCACTGTGAGTTTTTACTGCCTTGATTGACTTGAGAGAAGCTTTGTTTAATAAATATTTACTACATAGCTATTCTGTCTTTGCTGTAATATACTAAAATGAAACTCTACAATAATGAATCTAAAGTAGGAAGAGCAGTCATCAAATAATGATCAGCATGAGAATCTCAGAGTGGTACTAACTGAAAGAGTTGATGTTCAAAATTTCAGTTCCTACAGCCAGCCATCTGTTTAAAAGGTCCCTAATGTCGCACAAGTCCAGATACTTATTTATTGTTAATACCATATTGCAAATAAATCTTGGTGTATACTCCAATATTTCTCAGCAAATTATTTTATAAATCACAGATATGTAGGTTCAGACAACAATGGTATGGGTTAATAAAAGTCTTTTTCATAAATTTGAATATGATCTTGTCAGATATGGATCAAAAAGGTACATTCAAGTCGTTGGTCCATGTGCATGAAGGTCCTGCGTTGAACTGCTTTAGGAACAGTGAAAGCAGCAATGCATTTTGCTTCTCACTCCCACCAACCAAGTCCAGCCCAGCCTGAACAGGTTATCTGTTGTAATGGTATCAGAGCATGAATTAGGGACAGTTTATTTAAGACCGACTTACCTCAGAGACGTTTGCTACAGGTTGGAATGAGCTCAGTTTATGTTACTGACATTTTAATGTGTGACAAATTTACTAAAAATAATCAGTTTGCTTCCAGTTTTATTTAGGATCTATTTTTGCATGATGCTGTTAGCATCGCCCGTCAGCACGTACATGTGTATGACGTACTGAAGTAAACCAGACAAGGTGTTAATTTGGGCATCTGTCATACTGTTTAAGCTCTCCTGCATATCCATTTTTGAACCACATTGCTTCTGAATTGCTAGTCTCTCAAAAAAGAATTTGTTGGAGTCAGTCTATTAAATTTTCAAAATAATGATGGCTTCTCACTAATTCACTGCAGGTTCCTTAACTGCCAAGCTGCCAAAATATTCAGAGTCCCCTGCTATACTTGTTATTAGAATGGACTGACTGTAGTTGGATGCTCTTACCAGAACGTCTGCAGCATATTTTGGAGTGTGAACTGTGAACTCTTAAAGCAGTTATAGTATATTTTCAAACTTCAGTAAATCTAAGTTTTAAATATCTGGAGGTAATATCAGGTTGACCCAGCATAGCAGCACCAGAGAATACCCATTAGCTCTCGAAATGTATATTGCTGGAATGGCTGAGCACTGAGTGGTTCAATGGAATGAGGCAAAATCTTAGCATATTTTTGGAGGACTTGTACACTGTGCGCTGATGATACATGATTCACTGCTCTAACCTTTTGAGAATTTGCATCTCAAATAAGTGTTTCCACTGTTTGATTAGCACTGATTCTAAATGCAATGAGATTTGAACATGCGAACAGCACAAAGGTCCCAAAACAGTGATTCTTTATTCGACTAGCATCAAGTGCTAACAAAGATGAAAGGAGTTTAAGGTTAAAAAAAAATACACTAATTACATGGAATTAAGGAAATCCTTTCTCTGTCTGATCTTTCTCCCCATGAGATCTCCTTTCATTAAATAATCCTTTCTGTCAGAGGCTGCCCCTGCTACACTGCCTGGGCCCTCTCTCTTACCATCTGGTACATGGAGGTCGTGCCCCAACTGCTGATGTTGTCCTTGTGATGATATTATGGCTTTAAGAGGTATGTTTTGTCCTGAATTTTTTTGACGAGAGGGTTTGAGACAGAGGTGTCAAGTTGTCTCTTCCAAGCCAATAAAGAATTATAGAGTTGTACAGCACGGGAACAGATTGTTTCGTCCAACTCATCTATGATGACCAGACATTCTCGATAAATCTCATCCCATTTGCTAGCATTTGGTCCGTATCCTTCTAAACCCTTCCTATTCATGTATTCATCCTTTTAAATATTGTAATAGTACCAGCCTCCACCACTTTCTTTGGCAGATCATCCATACACAAACCACCTTCTACATGAAAAAGTTGCCCCAGCCTATTCAGCCACTCGCTTTAGCTCAGACCCTCCAATCCTGGCAACATCCTTGTAAACAAAAACAATGTTGCTGAAAAAGCTCAACAGGTCTGGCAGCATCTGTGAAGGAAGAAACAGAGTTAACGTTTCAGGTCCAGCAACTTTGTTTTGGTTCCTGATTTACAGCATCCACAGTTCTTTTGGTTTTAACATCCTTGTAAGTCTTTTCTGAACCGTTTCAAGTTTAACAACATCCTTCCTATAGCGGGGAGACCAGATTTGCATACAGTATTCTAGAAATGGCCTAACCAGTGCTTGTGAAGCCCTCATTCTTTTATTTAAAAGTTAGAACAGTAGAACCTGTACGAAAAATTGGATTAGAGATAGTAGGAACTGCAGATGCTGGAGAATCTGTAATAACAAGGTGTAGAGCTGGATGAACACAGCAGGCCAAGTGACATCAAAGGAGCAGGAAAGCTGACATTTCAGCCTAGACCCTTCTTCAGAAATGGGATGAGAAGTGAAGAAGAGTCTAGGCCCGAAACATCAGCCTTCCTGCTCCCATGATGCTGCTTGGCCTGCTGCGATCTTCCAGCTCTACACCTTGTTATCAATGAAAGATTAGATCGACTGGGCTTGAACTCACTGGTATTTAGAAAAATGGGGTGGGGATCTCATAGCAACATATAAAATCCTGATGGGACTGGACTGGCTAGATGTGGGAAGAATGTTCCCGATGTTGGAGAAGTCCAGAACTAGGGGTCACAGTCTAGGAGTAAGGTGTAAGACATTCAGGACTGAGATGAGGAAGAATTTCTTCACTCACAGAGTTGTAAACCTGTGGAATTCTCTCCAGGGAAAGTTGTTGGGGCCAGTTCATTTGATATATTCAAGAGGGAGCAGGACATGGCTAAGGGGATCAAGGGATAAAGGGATAGGGTGGAAATGGGATACTGAAATTGCATGATCAGCCATGATCATGTTGAATGGTGGTTCAGGCTTGAAAGGCTGAATGACCTACTGCTGCACCTATTTTCTAATGTTTCTATTATATAGGAATACACATCTAGTGACTGGGATAGGGACAAACAGACAAAGTCATTGATGTATTTAGTGTGAAGTATCAGAGAGCTGGAATTCAATCTGTTTGTTTGCAGACCAGAAAAGAAGACGGAGCAACCCATGTGCGAGGAACATGATGATGAACGAATCAACATTTATTGCCTGACGTGTGAAGTGCCAACATGCTCCATGTGTAAAGTGTTTGGGGCTCACAAAGACTGTGAAGTGGCTCCACTCAATAACATTTATAAAAGGCAAAAGGTAGGTCTTAGTTTCCCTTTTCCAGTGTCATCTTGTTCTTGAAAAAAATACTTCAGCCATTCTCATTTAAGAGATAGAAGAATGATCAATGCATCGGACTACTCCCCTGTCACTCAATGGAGCAGGCTGGACTTATTTTAAACTGTTTGCAGTTTAAGACTTACCTTTCATAAGGCGATGATCCTATCATGCTTTTATTTGTTGTTTGTTGGGTGTTTTTAAAGAAAACAAGCAGCAGAACTATGAATGTTAGAAATGTTTCAATTTCAAAGTGCAGCTTTTCACTGAACTATCAGGTATTAATGTGGTTAGTGCTTAGATAAACCACAACACCACTGATGTCAGCCTGCATAAGATTTTGGGGATTTTCATTTCCCATTGTTATGGTACAGTTTATGACTTGCTAACCAATTACTGCATGCTATAGGCACCACGCAAATTATGAAAGCCTTTGGTTGAATCAATGTATTGATTCGGCACTGAAATTCTTTGCCACTCAGCCGAGTTCAGAGAGACTAAATACTGTTTACAAATTCCATGGTCAACTTACAGCTCATTAGAGGATTGGTTATCATCTTAAAACTGGTCAGTTTTAAATCTGAGATCGATAAAGTTTTGTTAAGGAAAGATAGTAAGGGATATGGGCCAAAGATAGGTATATGGAGTTCAGCCACAGACCAGCCATGATGCCATTGAATGGTGTAATAGGCTGGAGGGGCTGAATGGCCTACTCCTGTTCCTGTGTTTTTAGATATGGAATGCATTGCTTTCTGTTACTTACATCGATTAAAATGCAATTATTTTCATTTTTTAAAAACAAATCATTACTTTTACTGCTCATAATACACAAAACAAAAATTTGCATGAGTAATTATGTCAAAACTATCAGTGTTGACTGTTGTTACAACTGTGAAATTGACAGCAACCTTTGCTGTCCACACATATAGCTTAATATAGTTCCAGAAGTTACTGTCAGTGATTCTCTGCCTCTCCAGAGGGTGCACTGGTGAAGTTGTCAGAGATAGGAATCTTAAAAATCTTGATGAACTTCTACTTTTCATGCTAATAATTTCTTTTAAACATTGTTGAAAAGATTACATCTTGTTGAACGAACTCTAAAGGAGGTTGCAACAATGTATTAAGTTACAATTATTGCCAAGTTCATTGATCCTGAAAATTTAATTACATATCTGTGGAATGTCAATTTTTTTCAGCTTTTAAAAATGTTAAAGCTTATTTCATTTATTTTTAAGTTTTCTCTAAGACATTTCATCTACCTTAATCTTGTGTGTCACAAGTTTGATGATCCCTTAAAATGTTGCTAAGTGAAAGACAATAAGTTCTTTTTACTTTCTGGTTTGCTGTCTATTAGAATTCTTCATATGATTATCTACTGTAGCCTGCTTGATGAGAACACTGTTGCAGGATGTCAGTATAGGAATATTGTTGACACCAAAATGTAATTAATATCAGGAAAGTGAAATCTCCACCATCGACAATGCTAGAACTTTGTGTAACTTTCTTTGAGCTTTGCGTGTTAAATTGGCAGTTAGGAAATCAAGTGCAATATTAGGTTATTGACTTGCTCACTGAGCTGGCTTGTTTTCATTTAGATGTTTCATCACCATGCTGGGTAACATCATTAGTGAGACTTTCAATGAAGAGATGTTGTTCTACTCTGCTTGGAATTTATACTGTCTGGTCTGTTATGGAGAGTTGTATCATTTCCAGTTTGGTCCTGTATGGGTTTGTGTATGCAGTCCAATTCTATATGTTTGTTGATTGCATTATGGGTTGAGAACCAATACAGACAGTATAAGTTCCAAGTGTAGTAGAAAAACATTGCTTCATCGGATATCTCATTGATGAGGTTACCTTGCATGGTGATGAAACGTCTGAACAAAAACAAGCTGGCTCAGTGAGCAAGTCAGCAACCTCATCCACAACCTGAGCTACAAATCTTGGCTAAAACCTTGAAGTGCTATGTTAGCATTCATTTCAAGAGGGCTAGTACACAATAGCATTGATGTACTGTTGGGGTTATATAAGGGTCTGATCAGACAGCATTTGGAATATTCAGCGCGGTTTTGGGCGCCATATCTAATGAAGGATGTGCTGGCGTCAGAGGGAATCCAGAGAAGGGTTTTAAGAATAATCCCAGGAATGAAGGCCTTGTCTTATGAGGAGCAGTTGAAGACTCTGCTTCTGCATTGTTTTTATAAAACTTAAATATCTTCTGTTAAACATCATGTATTTCAAACTCTTAAATTTAATATCACTGTTGGCACATGTTTGTTGGCAGTCTATAATAATTTATCTATCACCTTCAAATCAGTACATTTACAGACAACTAAATAAAACTATGATTAAAAAATCAAAAGTTGCTGGGAAAGGTTCAGCAGGTCTAGTAGCATGTGCGGGGAGAAAGTAACGTTTATATTTCAGGTCCTGTAACCCTTCTTAAGATCTCCAGCATCTGCAGTTCTTTGGGTGCTTTTTAAAAAAAAATGTCACTTTAATCCTGCTTTTGCTATTACACAGCATGAGAAAAATTTTATTTGCAATCTTGATATATGATTCTGTCCATCAAGCTATTTCTGTCAATTCTGGATGCACCCTGAAATCTTGTTTCTTACAGTTTCATTCAAAGTAGCATTGAAATCGGAAACTGATGGCTTCTCCAATGCTCAGTTAACTAATTTAGAATTATATGTTTATTTTGTGCACAGTCAGAGTTTGGTGATGGAATTGCAGTGCTGGTGGCAAGCAATGACCGTGTTCAAACAATAATCACTCAGATGGAAGACACATGCAAAAGTATTGAGGTATTTCCAATTTTTGCAAATGTAAACAATTAGAATGCAAATATTCCAGATATATTTTCATGAGACGTTATTTCATTTTTAACAAACATATTTATATCTTAAGAGCTGTGCTCTTATTTTATCCTGTTCTCTTGATCCACAGTTCAGCTGTTCTTCAGGAACTGGTTACTAGCCCTCCAAAACTGCTGCTCTGGACTATGGGGACATACAAAAGTTATGCAAATATGGGAAGCTCATAAGTAGTTTTCCATTCTTTATGAAGGCAGAACAACCACATCTCTGCTCAGTATCACCCTGCAACACCAGATGTCACATGACACCAGGTTATAGTCCAATAGGTTTATTGAAACCACAAGCTTTTGGAGCATTGCTCCTTCGTCAGGTGAGGCCCCTACAACATGAGAGTGAAAGCTCAACATGGGGCCACTCGAACCTGTGCCCATCACATCACAGCATGGGTGCAGGTGTTCCCGCATATCATGTCACCAGATTTTTAGCATTCGCCAAGAAAAGTAACTTTTTATTCCTTCTTTAACATGATGATAGATGTAATACATTGATACATCCCAAAAAATTGGTACTTGAAATCATCCCTTGTAAATTTTTTAAATTGCTCATAGATTGTGGGTATCTCCTGCTGGGCCAGCATTTACTCCGGTCCCTAGTGGCCCTTGTGAAAGTGGTGGTGAGGTGTCTTCTTGAGCTGCTGCAGTCCATGTGCTGTAGGTAGATCCACAATGCTGTCAGGGAGATAATTCCAGGATTTTGACCCAGTGACACTGAAGGAATAACAGTATATTTCCAAGTCAGGATGGTAAGTGGCTTGGAGGAAAACTTGCAGGTGGTGGTATTCCCATGTATCTGTTGCCCTTGTCCTAATAGATGAAAGTTATCATGGGTTTGGAAGGAGCTGTCTGGGGATCATTGATGAATTTCTGCCATGCATCTTCTTGATAGTACACACTGTTGTGACTGAGCATCAATGGTGGAGGGTTTGATGCTTGTGGATGTGGTGCCAATCTATTGCTTAATCCCAGATGGTGTCAGATTTCTTGAGAGTTGGTGGAACAAATATTAGCTAGCAAACTCTTAAGCTTTTGTTCATATGAAATTTGTCTGTCCACTTAATATGTTTGATAGAAAAGGTGCTAATACCCCTGTTAACATTATAGGTAAAGGGTTAATATTCACAGGAAGGGTGAGGTGCTAAATGCCAGGAATCCTTTGTACATTTTCTGTATGTTTGTGGTTGAAGCTGGGTGGGATTTGAAAAATTAAACGAAATAAATGAATGCTTCAATGTTCCAGGAGAATAGTCACAGCCAAAAAGAACAAATGTGTGTGAAGTTTGATGGCCTGTACGCACTGCTGGAGGAAAAGAAAAAGGAAATGATGCAGCATATCACAATGGAGCAGGAAGAAAAGACACAACATATTCGCTCATTGATTAGGAAATATGCAGAACATCTTGAGGAAGTATCCAAGGTCATTCAGTCTGGATTACAGTGTATGGAGGAGCCTGAAATAGCAGTCTTCTTACAGGTACTGCTTAAACAATGTGACTTCAATGAAAGTACATACAGAATCATAGAATCCCTACACTTTTAAAGGAAACAGACCATTCAGCCCATCAATTCCACACCAACCCTCTGGAAAGCATCCCACCAGACACACGCCTTTCCTGTCGCCGTGCATTTTCCATGGCTAACCCACCTTGCTAAATTGGCAATTTAGCATGGCCAATCCACCTAAACCTGTGCATCATTGGACTGTGGGTGGAAACCAGAACACCCAGAGGAAACGCACACAGACATGGGGAGAATGTGCAAACTCCACACAGACAATTGCCCAAGGCTAGAATCTAACCCAGGTCTCTAGCACTGTAAGGCAGCAGTGCTAACCACTGAGCCATCATGCTGTCCAGGCAATATTACCACAATTATACCACACCAGGCTTCATTTTGGCAAAAGTAATAGGTACTAACTCTCTTCTAATTATTAGTCATAATAGCTAAACCTCTTTGTAGAATATTTTGCCACATTTGGGATTTCTATCAAAAAAGTAACATAGGCATTTTCACTGTTTATCTTCTTGTCCCAATGGCTACTTTGGAAATCCACAAATTTGTAAATAAAATAAAACAATGTTCTGGTTTAAAAACTTAGGAAAGAACAGCTCTGAAGAGATTTTATTCATGTTTAGTCAAGTGGGAATAGGTGCACATGGAATTTAAATGTAACTGAACATAAATATCGATGCTAACAGTTTGTTTTCGGAGGGATTAGACTCAAGTAATAATAGAATGGCTACTTCTGCATTGTAACCATTCAGCCCATTTCCCCTCCCCCCCCCACCCCCCATCAGCTGTCTGCAAGTGAAACTCAACCCATGCTACCATTCTGCTCTTTCCCCATGGTCCTGGAAATTTTCCTTTTCAGGGATTTCTCAAATTCCTTTTGAATGCCACGAACAAATCTGTCTCAACTACATTCTTAGGCAATGCATTCCAAATCCTGGCCATTTTCTGTGTAGGAAGAATTTTCCTATTGTCACTGTTGCTTCATTCACGTGAAATGTCCATTCTCTGGTTTTCAGTCCCAATACTCTATTTAGACCAATCATGATTTTGAACATCACTATCAAATTTTGTCGAAGCCTTCAGTCTATGCACTTTAAAACTAATCCCTATCCTCCTCACAAATTATTTGAAAAGTTTAAACTTCTGCCCTGTACAATCAAGCCAACATCATTAATATATAACATGGAAAACAGTGGATCCAATATTAACACACAGAAATCTCACTGTACCCCTACTTCACATCTAAGAATCGCTATCAACTGCCTTTGTTTTTTTATGTCGTTCTGACAACTTTGTATCGATGCCATCACTGTCCCTTTCGTTCAATAAGCTTCAAACCTCATGTCACACTTATAGTGTAGCTTTTTATCAAGTGCCCATTGGAAGTCCAATCTCATTAAACTCATCAGTACTCTCTGTTCCCGTCTCAAGACCTCAATTAATTTAGTTAAACATGATTGCCTTTTGCAAGTCTGCCCTTCCTTAATTAGTTTACAATTGCCCAAGTTGTGGATTTGTTCTTGATTATCAGTTGTAAAAGTTTTCCCACCACTGAGATTATATGGATTGGAATTTATTTGATGGATTTACTTTTAAACATGTTTTAAATAAGAATGTAATATTTGTAAGTAGCCATTCCTCTACTCCAACCCCATATCTATGGAGAATTGGAAGGTTACAACAAGTACCCTTGCAATTTCTATACTTACTTCGCAAAGTTTAATTGCGTGGATTTCACCTGGTGCTGGTAACATCAATCTTAAGTTTTAGTAGAAGTTCTTTGTTTATAAGTTCTTAGCTCATTCAATTTCTCAACTATTTCTTTTTTACTAAGACTCTAACAGCATCTTCATTCTTGGTAAGGAGAGATACAAAGAACTGACTTAATGGCTCAATCCTGTCATTGTCTTCGTGATCAATTCTTTTTGGTCCCTAACTAGCTACACTCCTTGCACCTTATTCCTAACATTTTACTGTTTATATGTCCCGTAATAACAAAAGTTCACTCTCATCACTACTTCTTGAATGGTTTTTGAATTTTTCTGTGATTTACCTGTAAATCTGTTCCACTAGATTTTTGTGACTATTTGGTGGCTAGAATACAGTGTAAATCTAGAGAGTGCAATATACACCTGGAATATGGTGTAACTCTAGAGTAAAATGCACATCTTGAATACAGCATAAATCTAGAATATAGTGAAAATCTAGAATACAGCACACATTCTTGAATATATTGTAAATCTAGAAGCAATATGAATCTCCAGCATCTAAAATGTGTACATTTAGAATATAATGTAAATCTATAATGTATCTTGAATACAGTGTGCATTCTTGAATATAGTATTAGCCTAGAATACAGTGTACATTTAGAATATAGTGTAAATCTAGAATTCAATTTGCATGTAGAATGTAGTGTAAATCTAGAATACAGTGTGTATTCTTGATTATGGTATAAATCAAGAATAGAGTGTATGCTGTAATCATGCCACTAATGTTTCTTATATTATTTCCTTAGCTTTTTCCTGGATATTCTCTCTTCAGAGCACTGTAATAATTTCCTTAATCAATTATACTCCTTCTCTCCCTTTCTTCCCTCCCCTATTGTTCTTGAATAACTTGTATGTAGCAATACTTTGTACCCAGTCAAACATAAGAACAGAGAAACCCAAGCATTAGGAATAGGAGTCGGTTTCTTGGTCCCTTGGGCTTGCTCCCAAGGTCAGTAAGAACTCTGCCTCCTCTCCATTCCCACCTACCCACAATAACCTTTCACCCCATTTTAATCAAGAATATATCTGCTCTGCCTTAAAGAATTGCAAAGGCTGCTTTCACTGCACTTCAAAAGAAGAACATAGAACATAGAACATTACAGCACAGTACAGGCCCTTCGGCCCTTGATGTTGTGCCGACCTGCCATACCAATCACAACACTCTTTGAGAAACAAATTCTCCGCAGGTCTGTCTCAGATGGGCAACACCTTAATTTTAAATAGTGAACCTAATTCTAAAATCTCCCACAAGGGGAAGTGTCTTTCCCACATGCATTCTGTCAAGATCGTTTACCTGACAAAGGAGCAGTGCTTCGAAAGCTTGTGATTTCAAATAAACCCATTGGACTATAACCTGGTGTTATGTGACTTCTGACTTTGCGCACCCCAGTCCAACACCGTCATTTTCACATCAAAGATCCCTTTGGATCCTATACGGTCAAATCAAGTTGCCTCTTACACTTTTGAGCTGCAGCAGATACAAATCTAACTTGTCCAACCTTGCCTCAAAAAGGTAGCCCACCCATTCCAGGTATTAGGTTTAAAAAAAAATTCCTGATCTACTTCCAATGTATTTACATCCTTCTTCAAATAAGGAGACCAATACTGTGTGTAGTATGCCACAATGTGATCTCACTGATGCTCTGTAGAGCTGGATCATAATCTCCCCACTTTTGTCTTCAATTTCCTTTGCAATAAACAGTACCATTTTGTTTCCAAACTCCTTGCTTCATGCAAATTCTCTAAAATCCATGCACGTGGACACACAGATCCCTCTGCACTCAGAGTTCTACAACCCCTCAAGATTTAAATTGTATGCTTCCCTTTTATTCTTCATGCCCAACGGGCAATTTAACATATTTATACTCCATTTTCCAGATTGTTGCCCAGTCATTCAAGATACCTATCATCCTCTGTGCCTCCTATGTCCTTGTCAGAACGCACTTTCTTAGCTATCGTTGTATCATCCACACATTTAGTATTCCTTCCCCAAACCATTTTT
Source organism: Stegostoma tigrinum (assembly GCF_030684315.1). Taxonomy (NCBI): domain Eukaryota; kingdom Metazoa; phylum Chordata; class Chondrichthyes; order Orectolobiformes; family Stegostomatidae; genus Stegostoma; species Stegostoma tigrinum. Next base: position 31,940,961 of record NC_081358.1, on the reverse strand, counting down.
ATAAATTGCAAAAAACTGGAGGCTCTAGCACTGATCCCTGGGGTATACCACTCCTTACACCTTGCCAACCAGAAAATGACCCATTTGGGCCTACTCACTCAAAGATAGTAAGAACTGTCGATGCTGGAATCTGAGATAACACAGGGTGAAGCTGGAGGAACACAGCAGGCCAAGCAGCTTCAGAGGAGCAGGAAAACTGACGTTTTGGGTCAGGACCCTTCTTCAGAAACTGTTTCCTATTAGCCAGCTAAAGTTGTATCCATGCCAAAATGTTACCTCGACACCATCAGCTCATATTTTCTGCAATAGTCTTTGATATGACATCTTGTTGAATGTTTTCTTTCAGGCAGGTCTTCACTGCTGCCATAACTTCATTTTCCCATTCGGTTGCCTGCGCCTGCAGATCACCAGCCTTATTGGTCCTGCTGCTGCTTCCATAGAGGGACCCTCACTACATCCCCCAGAAGCAAAAGAGGGGAGGTGTGATGGGGCTGCCCCTGCACCGCGGACACCATGGGCATCCCGCTTGTACTTTCAGGAGATAGACAAAGCATTGTGAGCAAGGGATAGAAATGATGGACTGATAATAAAACTGGGTCCACAGTGAGGGAGCTGGGAGAGTAGCACAACAAAGCACAATATTGATTCAGAGATAGTAGGAATTGTTGATGCTGGAGAATCTGAGATAACAAGGCATGGGGGTGTATGAACACAGCAGGCCAAACAGCAACAGAGGAGCAGGAAAGCTGACATTTTGGGTCTAGATCCTTCTTCAGATTTCCTGAAGAAGGCTCCAGACCTGAAACATCAGCTTTCCTGCTCCTCTGATGCTGCCTGGCCTGCTGTGTTTATCCAGCCCTACACCTTGTTATCTTTGAAGCACAATATTGGTTGCTGGGACATGGAAGTTTTTTGTGTCCCTCAATAAGCTGCCCCAGACTTTGCTGGCAAGGTCCAATACTGTTTACTGGTCAAGAGTAAGGAGTCGAATGCCAGGCAGCCCCTTTGTCCTTGTTACACCCCATTACATCCCTGTTACATTCCTGTTATGTCCCTGTCTCCTGGAGTGAGTCAAAGGGAAAGTTTGAGTAAAGTCAAAGTGGGTGGCACAGTCGTTGGTGCTGGCACAAGTGAGGGAAAAGTGGTGAGACAGTGAGTGAATAGACAGTGCAGAGAGCAGGCAGGGTTTAGTAAGGTTAAGAGGACAGAGCATTTAAAAGGGTGAGAACAAAGGAGGGAAGATGCTGCATGCAGTAGTGAGAATGGCCGAGCATGAGGCTCAGTAGGAGGTAGGTGTTGTAGCAGAGAGAGAGTGAGTGAGTGTAGTAGCAGAGTGAAGGCGGTGGCACCTACTGTAGTGAAGTGGAGCAGCTTGTTGGCATTCTTTTGGCACCAATGGGCATTTCTCCAGGCTGGACCGACCTGGGTGGTCACCTCAGACTGTCTGGTGGGTTGCTTCCTTCTCTGCCAGGTCTGGAGGAAGAGGGCATCCCTCCCCTGTGTCACCCCATCACTGGCCTTCAGGTCCCTGTCCATTACAAATGGTGCCAATCTCCCCTTGTATGCCATGCCCATGTCTAATGTCTCCTACCTTGCACAGCAGCTCTGAACTAAGTGCATTTCAGCTTTTTAGGATGATTTGAGGATATTGGATTCAGTGAAATTCCTGAACAAAAACAGAAGTTGTTGGGAAGAGGTCTGGCAGCATCTGTGAAGAAAAAAAATCAAGAGTTAACGTTTTGAGTCCGGTGACCCTTCCTCAGGACAGTTCTTCACCGATGCTGCCAAACCTGCTGAGCTTTTCCAGCAACTTCTGTTCTTGTTCCTGATTTACAGCATCCACAGTTCCTTCAGTTGGTTTTCTTCAGTTAAATTCCTCTTGCATTGTTTTCGCTGAGTTTAATACCACTACTAAGCAGCGGGGAAGGAATGTTTGATAAATAGTAGTCAGTCATTCTGTCGTATTCCACAGTGTCATTGCAAAATCATCCTTTGAAATTATGAATTCAATCTTTGTTCTGAACATTTAATAAAAATGTATTTTCTTTTTACAGAATACAAAACCACTGATTAAAAAGTAAGTATCCCACCTACACAAATTCAATACTTAACAATATTCTGATGAATTAATGGATTGTTGTCAACAACCAATTCTCATTGACTTTTTTCTAGGATTTCCGAAGCATCTAAAATAACTCACTTCGAAAAAATAGAACATGGCTTTGAGAATATGGATCACTTTTCAGTAGAATTTAAGAAGGAAGAGAAGCTTCTCAGGGAGATAGACTTCCAGAAATGTGAGGACATGTTCCATAACAAAGTTAGATTCTTTACTTTTCATCATAAATAAGAGGTGAAAGCTTGGCAGCTTAAGCTTGCGCTCGTTAAGATGTTGGTAACAGGAAATATGAGTAATCAATTCTGCTTTTAATTTAGGAACAGACCTGATCATACAATGTTAAAACTAGAAAAGCTTCTTGATCAGGTCATAACAAGCTCATCTGTGTCTAATGCTTCAACTAACCACTGCTGGGGTAGGTTTTCACCAGGACGGCAGTAATCTGGCACAGTGAATCCTCAACATGTCAGTGACTTCCCGGCCACCACCTCCTTCCAATTCATTCCATTGAAAACAGTGGAATGATATCAGGTGAATTCGGTAAGGTGTGGGTAGTCTGCCCCAGCAGATTATTGATCAGGAAGCTTAAGATACTCCGTTCTTTTAAATGTTTAGCTGACTTGGTGGGAGATAGTTTCGCTGAATGGCTATTTGCAGCAGTGTGGGTTCAATTCCTGCAGTGGCTACAGGATGAAGGACTCCTTCTCGACCTCACTCCTTGTCTGAGGCGTGGTGACCCTCAGGTTAAGCCCCAACCAGTTGTCTTTCTCCAATGGAAAAGCAGCCCTGCAGTCTGGTAAGACTATGGTACGCTTACCACAACTGACTTGGAGATTTTATGTTTCTATCACAGATTTTCAATACGGGGGAATACATTGACAGGTTCATCTGAAGGTGAACCAAGTTCGAAGTGAAAGTGACAAGAGTGCTACAACATTATCAATCTTTTCCTCCAACTTTCATCCTTTTCAGGGACAGTTCTCTACTTGGAGTAGTTGAAGTGCAAACTTCACATTGTATGCGTTTTATAGATTCATACAGCACAGAAACAGGCCCTTTGGCCCCACTCATCCATGCCGATCAAATTTCCTAAACTGAGCTAGTCCCATTGGTCTGCACTTGGCTCATATCCCTTGAAACCTTTCGTTTCTATGTACCTGTCCAGATGTCTTTTAAAAATATTGTAGTTGTACTCGCCTTTACCGCATCCTCTGGTAGCTAGTCTCATATATGCACCACTCTCTGTGTGGAAAGGATGGTCCTCAGGTCCCTGTTAAATCATCCCCTTGAGCCTTAAACTTATGGCCTCTGGTGTTGGACTCCCTAACCTTGACTATTCATCCTATCCATGCCCATCATGATTTTTTAAGCCTCCAACAGGTCACGCCCCCAGTGTCCTACACTACAGTAAAAGTCCCATCCTATCCAGTCGCTCCTTATAACTCAAACCTTCCCAGTCCCAGTAACATCCTTGTAAATCTGTTTTTGCACCCTTTCCAGTTTATTAACATCCTTCCTATAGCAGGGTGACCAGAATGGTATGCAGTACACCAAATGTAGCCTTACCAATGTACAGGCATAACATGACATCCCAACTCCTGCACTCAGCACTCTGACCGATGAAGACAAGTGTGTCAAATTCCTTCTCCACCATCCTGTCTACCTGGGACACCACTTTCAAGGAATTATGTACCTGCACCTCCAAGTCTCACTGTCCAACAACTCTACCATTAAACATGTAAGACCTGCCCATGGTTTTTATTGCAAAATGCAATACCTCACACTTAGATAAATTTAACTCCATCTGACATTCCTTGGCCCACTGACCCAATTGATTAAGATCCCACTGTACTCTGAGGTAACTTTCTTCACTACCCACTATACCACCAATTTTGGTGTCTTTTGCAAACTAACTAACAACACCACCCATATTGTCATCCAACTCATTTATATATATCATGAACAACAGTGGACCCAGCACTGATCCATCCAGTCTGAACAACTACCCTCTACCACCAACCTCTGTCTCTTACCCTCAAGCCAAGTTTACATCCAATTGGCTAGCAACCCCTGGATCTCACGTGATGGCACCTTGCTCATCAGTTGATCATGCAAAACCTTGACAAAGGCCTTGCTAACGTCCATATAGACAGCATCTACTACTCTGCCTTCATCTTGGTCTCCCCTTCAAAAAACACAATCAAATTTGTGAGACATCTCTAATCAGTCTTTGTCTTTCCACATATATGTATGTCCCTTCCAACAACTTACCCACCATTGAGATTAAGCTCACTGGCCTGTAAATCCCTGGTGTTTTTCTTCTATTTATGGCAAAGCATTTCTCAGAGAATTTTTATTTTGGTTATAGTGAATTTGTAGAAAGTATCAATGTTAGCAAAAGAGCGTAGATAAACATTACACAAAATAGTTTAAATTTATGTACAATATAGATGAATGTAACTTTCTTAATTCCATTCCATTCCATTACAGGGCATTGGTGAGGCCACATCTAAAATACTGTGTTCTGTTTTGGTCTCCTTACCTAAAGAAAGACGTTCATGCTATAAAGGGAGTGCAGCAAAGGTTTACCACATTGATCCCTGGGACGGCAGGACTAACATTTGAGGAGAGGTGGCATCAGTTAGGATTGTATTCTCCGGAGTTTAGAAGAATGAGGAGGGATCTCATAGAAACCTATAAAATTCTAACAGGACTAGACAGGTTAGATGCAGGAAGGATGTTCTTTATGGTGGGGCAGCCCTGAACATAATTAATAATTATAAAATGCTTAAATTAATTCATTTATTAAATATTATTTTATTTAAACATTCAGGGTAAATCTTTTAGGAACAGAAAAAGTTTCTACGCCCAGAGAGTGGTGAGCCTGTGGAATTAATTACCACAGAAAGTGCTTGAGGCCAAAAAATTATGTTTTCAAGAAGGAGGTCAGTATAGCTCTGGTGACTAGAGGGATCAAGGGATATGGGGGGAGGATGGGATTAGCGTAACAATATTCATGATCAGCCATGACCATGTTGCATGGGCGAGCAGGCTTGAGGGGCCAAAATGATCTACACCTTCTCCTATCTTCTATGTTTCTATTTAACCTTCCATTTCCCAGACTTTTCATTTCCATGGACTTTCAAGGAGAAATTGCAAATTATTAGTGCAAGTTAGTACCTCCAGAAATAACTCAGGAAAAGACAATTGTTAAAATCATTTCATTGTAGGCTCCTATAGCCTTTAGGCCTTGTCAGGTGATGCTGACTTGAAGCCCAGGTCATAGTGTTGACTGGACAATGGATGAAAAAGATTATATTACTTATTTATATATTATACACATATTATATTATTGAAGTTGACATAAAGTTTGGTGGCAGCATAGACAGTGTGGATGGCTGCATAATTTTGATAAACTAGATGAATGGGCAAAACTGTGGAAGGTGGAATTCAATGTAAGAAGTTATCCATTCTGGGCAGAGAAAGGATAGATCAGCATATTTTCTAGATGGTATAAAGTTAAATACAAGGAATGATCAAAGATATTTGGGGTTCAGGTGCATAGGTCCTTAAAATGCCACAAACAGGTACAGAAAATAATTAGGAATGTTGGCCTTTATACCTAGTGGACTGCAGTATTAGGACACAGAGGTTATGTTGCAGTAATGCAAAACCCTGGTAAGACCCCACTGGGAGTGCTGTGGACTGACCTACGCACCACACCTTAGGGAGGATACATTGGCCATGGATGGAGTACAGAATAGGTTCACAAAAATGATGCTTGGACTTCAGGGGTTAAGTTAGGAGGTGACAGTATACAAGTTAGGAACAAAAACAGAAGCTGCTGGAAATACTCAGCAATTCTGGTAGCATCTGAGAAGAAAAAAAAAATCAGAGTTAACGTTTCAGGCCCAGTGATACTTCCTCAGAACACTTCACAGATGCTGCCAGACCTGCTGAGCTTTTCGAGCAGTTTATGCTTCTGTTTCTGATTTACAGCACCTGCAGTTCTTTCAGTTCTTATTATACAAATTAGGCCTGTTTCCTCCAGAATTTAGAAGGTTAAGGGGTGACCTCATCGAAGTCCTCAAGATATTAATTGTAGAGACAGGGGAAATAAAGATAAACTATTTCCACTGGTTGGTGACTCTAGAGCTAAGTGGCATTAGGATTGGACCATCAGGAGACTTGTTAGGATGCACTTCGACACACATCAATTCAAAACATCAATGGGGCCTGATCTTTCAATGACTCATACTGTCAGTGGATATGGGCCTCATTTTGGGCTGAACAATCCTGAACTTCGCAGAATTCCCAGGACATCAGATATGTCCCAAAAAGTCTCCATTTGTGAAATGGAGTAAACCCTAAGAAGTGAGGAAATGCAGGGGATGGAACCCAATAGATCTGGATTTGAATTGCTGGCATCTCAGAATTGTTCTGACTAAATGCCTTTGCCATCATTTAGAATTTTGGGCCCACTATCTTGAAGGACAGACTTGAGGGGCTGATTGGCCTATCCCTGTTCATATATTCCGATAAGGCAAAGTTCCTCTTTTTTTGATGTGGGGAAACAAAATGCCAAATCTCTAGTAGGGAACATGTCCGGTGATCTTTGCTGATCATTGTGTACTGTTGGGGACTGAGGAGATAACCTTATAACGGTTTATAAAATCATGAGGGGTACGGAAAAGGTGAATAGCCAAGGTCTTTTCCCCCATATTGGGGAGTCAAAACCTAAAGGGCACAGGTTTAAGGTGAGAGGGGAAAGATTTAAAAGGGACCTATGGGGCAACATGTTCATACAGCAGGTGGTGCATGTATGGAATGAACTGACAAAGTAAGTGGTGGGGGCCGGTGCCATTACAAGACTTAAAATGATGTGGGTAAGTATATGAATTGGAAGGGTTTCGAGGGATATGGGCCAAATGCTGGCGAATGGGATTAGATTAATTGAAGATATCTGGTCAGCATGGATGAGTTTGACCAAAGGGTCTGTTTCCATACTGTATAAATCTATGGTTCTATGACAATCTAACAATGATCTTTGCTGAGCGTAGCATTCTGTGACAATTGCTCCATGGCAATCTGATTTTATTTGGCATTGGGCGCTATGTTAGTGCCACCTGCTCCTAGTGTGTGGGTTGGTGCAGCTGGTGACAACACCATTTTAACACTTGCCGTGGCCACTGCCAGGAAGACTCAGCAATTTTGTATTGGTGTTGCTGCTAGCCGACTGATATTCACATATCAGAAGATTACAGCATTATTAAAGTAGAATAAAATATCTCCACATGAGAACTCATACTCTTTTAACCCACAGTTGAAGAGGAGACAACTGAACTGGAAGAAAGGGAAGAAGTGGAAGCAGAACAAATTGAAGAAAATCACACTGAAGTGGAACAGTCCCAACAAAATGCTGATTCTACTGGAGTTATTTCACCAGCTGTCCATCCAACAGAGCTAACAGCCACAAACACAACTGCATTGGCATCAGAAGAGGAAAGTGTCTGTTTGCAAACAGATATTGGACAGCAGGTACCACTGTTCTTCTAATATTGACATTAATAACTTGTGACAAACAGCACAAATGCACTTTTTATTGGAAAGTGTGTTTTCTGAGAGCCAGTCGAATGTATCTGTCAGTTAAAGAAAGCATAAGAACAGAAGAACTAGGAGCAGGAGTAGGCCAACTGGCCCCTCGAGCCTGCCCCGCCATTTAATTAGATCGTGGCTGATCTTTGAGACTCAGCTCCACTTACCCACCCACTCACCATAACCCTTAATTCCGTTACTGTTCAAAAATTTACCTAGCCTTGCCTTAAAAACATTCAGCGAGGTAGCTTCAACTGCTTCACTGGGCAGGGAATTCCACAGTTTCACAACCCTTTGGGTGAAGAAGTTCCTCCTGACCTCAGTCCTACATCTGCTTCCCTTCATTTTGAGGCGATGCCCTTTAGTCCTAGTTCCACCTGCTAGCAGAAACAATCTCCCTGCCTCCACCTTATCTATTCCCTTCATAATCTTATACGTTACTATTAGATCTCCCCTCATTCTTCTGAATTCCAACGAGTGTAAGTCTAGTCTACTCAGTCTCTCCTCGTAATCCACACGTCTCAACTCTGGAATCAACTGAGTGAATCTCCTCTGCACCCGCTCCAATGCTAGTATATCCCTTCTCAATAAGGAGACTAAAACTGCACACAGTACGCCAGGTGTGGCCTCACCAGGACCCTATACAGCTGCAGCATAGCCTCCCTGTTTTTAAACTCCATCCCTCAAGAAATGGCAGACAAAATTCAATTTGCTTTTTTAATTATCTGCTGCACCTGCAATCCCACCTTCAGCGATTCATACACAAGGACACCGAAGTCCCTCTGTACAGCAGTGTGCTGCAATTTTTTACCGTTTAAAACATAGTCCATTTTGTTGTCATTCCTACCAAAACGGATGGCTTCACACTTATCAACATTGTACTCCATCTGCCAGACCTTTGCTCACTCACCTAGACTATCTTGTCCCTCTGCAGGCTTTTAGTGTCTCCTGCACACTTTGCTCTACCACTCACCTTAGTGTCACCTGCAAATTTTGACACACCACACTTAGTCCCCAACTCCAAATCATTGATGTAAATTGTAAACAATTCCGGTCCCAAACTCTGATCCCTGAGGCACACCACTAGCCACTGACCAACAATCAGAAAAACAGCCACTTATCCCTACTCATTGCTTTCTACTGGTCAACCAATCCTCTATCCCTGCCAATATATTACCCGTAATACTGTGCAACTTTATCTTATTTGGCAGCCTTTGGTGTGGCACCTTGTGAAATGCCTTCCGGAAATCCACATGCGCCACATGCACAGGTTCCCCATTGTCCACCATACAAGTAATGTCCTCAAAGAATTCCATCAAATGAGTTATACATGACCTACCATTCATGAACCCATGCTGGGTGTTTCCAATGGAACAATTTATATCCAGATGTCTTGCTATTTCTTCCTCAATGATAGATGCAAGCATTTTCCCCACTACCGAAGTTAAGCTAACTGGCCTATAGTTACCAGCTTCTTGTCTTCTTCCTTTTTTAAACAGAGACGTCTCATTGGCTGTTTTCCAATCAGTGGAAACACCCCAGAGTCCAGTGAATGTTGGTAAATAATTACTAGTGCATTTGCTATTTCCCCATCACCTCTTTTAGTACCCTGGCTTGCATTTCATCAGGGTCAGGAGACTTGTCTACCATTAGCCCCATTAGCTTGCCTAGCACTGCCTCCTTAGTGATAATGATAGTTTCTAGGTCCTCATCTGCTATAACCTCCTTGCCTTCAGTTTTCAGCATGTTATTTGTGTCTTCCACTGTGAAGACTGACACAAAATAACTGTTTAATGTCTCAGCCATTTCCTTATTCCCAGTCATTAAATTGGCCTTCTCATCCTCTAAAGGACCAATCTTTATCATCACCACACTTATACAATTTACATATTTATGGAAACTTTTGCTGTCTGTTTTTATATTCTGAGCTCGTTGACTCTCATAATCTATCTTATTTTGTAACATTTTTTGTGGCTTTCTGTTGGCCTTTAAAGTTTTCCCAGTCTGCTAGTTTCCCACTACTCTTTGCTTTTTTTGTATGTGTCTTTTTTTTCAATCTGATACTTTCCTTTTTTCCTTAGACATCCATGACTGGTTCTCTCTTTTCCTACAGTTCTTCCTTATCAATGGAATATACTTTTGCTGAATACTATGAAGAATTGTTCTGAAAGTCCTCCAGTGTTCCTCAAATGACCCACCATAAAGTTTTTGCTCCCATTCTACCTCAGCTAACTCCTTCCTCATTCCTTCATAGTCTCCTTTGTTTAAGCATAGGACATAGGTACTGGATTTAACCTTCTCACACTCCATTTGTATTTTCAATTCGACCATACTGTGATCGCTCCTTCCGAGAGGATCCCTAACTGTGAGATCATTTATTATTCCTGTCTCATTACACAGGGCTAGATCTAGGATAGCTTGCTCCCTCATAGGTTCCATTATATATTGTTCAAGGAAATTATCGCAGATGCGTTCTATGAACCCCTCCTTGAGGCTGCCATGACTGAGCTGGTTTGACCAATCAATATGTAGATTAAAATCCCCCATGATAATTGCTGTACCATTTTTACATACATTAGTTATTTCTATGTTTATTGCCCGCCCCCCCCCCCACCATGACATCATTATTAGGTGGCCTATCGACCACACCTATCAGTGACTTTTTCTCCCTGCTATTCCTAATTACCACCGAAATGGATTCAACGTTTTGTTAAGTAGAACCTATATCATCTCTCACTACTGCCCTGATATCATCCTTAAAAATCAGAACAACACCACCTCCCTCACCTTTCTGTCTGTCCTTCCGAACAGTTTGCTACCCCTGGATATTTAACTCCCAGTCATGACCATCCTGTAACGGCCACTAAATCATACCCATTTGCCATGATTCGCACCGTCAACTCATCCACCTTGTTTCGAATGCTCAGAGCATCCAGATAAAGTGCCATTATGCCAGTTTTTGCACCTTCTTTTTGGGCCAAATCACTGCATTACTAACAGCTGTTGAGTTCTCCTTCCCTTTAACTTTTTTCCTAATTTTCAATGGAGTTGAAGCTTCCTCATCACCTGCTAACCTGCTGCTTTGCCTTACATCAATGTTTGATAGTTTTCAGTGAAATCAATTGTCCTTTATGCCAAGATTCTGCAAAGGTAAAAGGATAAACTATGAGCAAGAACAAAATTCAGGCTTCCACTCCAAACCCAGTTATTCGCTAATTCTTGCAATATTCTCCTCAGCCTTTCAGAGCTATGATAAACTCATAAAGGTGGAAGATGTCTGTCTTTCAATTAACTGCAGTTTTATATAATTGGTATGCATGTAATTATTCAATTTGGTTAAACAAATATCAAAATTAGATTTAATCTCACTTTCAGAAAATAACTGTCAATAATTCAGAATAACAGACAATTAGTTCTAGCTGCAATTTTCACCATTTTTATCTTACCACAGTAGAAAATCTTACAATCATACTGGTTTAGTTGCCAAACCCATTTAATGACTATCCAAACCAGAAGGATTCTAGGGCAATCCCACATCCTGTATTTCTGGGCAATTAACTGATCTCTAGTGGGATAGACATTGGACAATCGGTGTCCCTCAGTTAAGGAGGGGAAACATCGATAGAATCTGCCTTCCTAACTGCAGTGAGCATGCTCAATTGTTTGACTTGTATGAGTAATGGGTGGATTTTGGCATCAGCTATTATACCTCCCTGTGCAGAATGAAATAGCTTCTGACACCATAAGATGTAGGAGCAGAAGGAGGCCATTCAGCCCATTAAGTCTACTTGATAGCTTGATCAGATCATTCTTAACTCCACATTCCTGCCTTATCATCATAACTCTTCTTTCAATTACTGATTATAAGTCTTGAAATATACTTAAGAGCCCAGCCTTGACAACGTGTGGTAAATACACTACTCAGAAAAAATTCCTTTTCATCTTCATCTTATGTACATGATCCCTTACTCTGAAAATGTGCGCTTTGGTCCTAGACTCTCCCGCAAGAGGAAATAACCTCTCTGCATCTTCTCTGTCAAACCTCCTAAGAATGTTATTTCAGTAAGGTCTCCTACCATTATTCTAAACTTGAAAAGTACAAGACAAATCTACTTAACATGTCCTCAGATGAAAACCCCTTCATTCCTGCTATTAAACTAGTGAACCTCCTCTGGACTACCTCTAATGCCAGCTCATTTTTCCTTAGATAAAGGGCCCAAAACTGTCCACATTATTCCAACTGTAGTCTGATTAGTGCTTTGTATAGTTTAGCAAGACTTCCGATTTTTAACACAGCATTCCCTTTGAAATAAAGGATGACATTCTATTTGCCTTCCCTATTACCTGCTGAACCTGGATGCTAGTTTTTTTTGTGATTCATGTTAAGGACTCCCAAATCCCTCTGCTTTCTGCAGTCTATACCCATTTTAATAATATTCAGCTCCTCTATTCTTCCTGCCAAAGTATATAATGCCACATTTTCCCACATCTTACTCCATCGGCCAAGGTTTGTCCTCTCACTTAACATGACCAGCTCCCTCTGTATCCCCCATTTGGCTGAATCTTATGGCTTCTTTGGCTAACTTTGTTGGAGCAATTCTCACTGAATCTTACTAAACTCGCCGCAATTATTAGTGTTACCACCCCTGTGGCATGTATCGTGTTGAGATTCTATCCTGCCATATAACACAGCATTCCCAGAACAACGTGTCACTCCTTGGTTATTCTAGAATTGATCGGCATCCCAGGGCTGGTGCCATCTTTAAAAGGCTGTGGTGGGTGCACAAGCACTGTCAATCCAGAGCTGCCCACACAATTCCTGACATTTGCCCCAGAGTTGGCAGACAGGAGGGAAATTGTGCGTGGATGGGATTTGCTTTCTCCCCCAGAGCAGCAGACAAGGCCATGACACCAGACCATGCCTAGCCTGCTCTGAGGTTTCCACCCAGGCTAATGTGGTCTCAGCTGCCTGAAGGAGTGCCCCAACACTGAAGGAAGAAGGTCCTTGACTGGCTCCACTCCGTCAGCACCAGCACTATCATCTTCTATCTGACACCTCACATTCGCTCTATCTCTGCTACCACACACGCCTCCCACTACGGCTCATGTTCTACCATTCTCAGCGTAGCCTACAACATCTTCCACTCCCACTTTGAACTGCTCCAATCCCAACACCATTAACCCTCTGTGCTGCCTACTCACTCACTCCGAACACATTGCCACCTACTCCAACAGTAACAGCTGTGCCACCCACTTACATCACCAGTGACTCCCGCCTCTCAGGTGGGCTGCCTAACATCTAGTTCCTCAACCATTGGAGAATCCTGACCCGGATTGCTCTGAACAGGGTCTGGACTGGTATCAAAAGGTGCCCATGACGTTTTGTACCAGGACCCCTTAAGCAAAGACAACCCCCTGTTGACTTGACTGAGGCTTGCTGCCAACCCTGGCAAGCTTCCTGGCTTTGTGAAAACTGAAAGAACTACGGATGCTGTAAATCAGGAATAAAAACAGAAATTGCTAGCAAGGCTCAGCAGGTCTGGTAGCATCTGTGAAGAAAAAACCAGAGTTAACGTTTCGGGTTCGGTGGCCCTTCCTTAGAACTTAGGAAGTTGCTGAGCTCTTTCAGCAACTTTGATTTTTGTTGTTGGTTTTGTGGCTGTGTCAAACCCCATGGTAAGACAGTCATAATTTGAGTCTGGCATCTGTCTGAGGGACGACCTGCCAAAAGACAATGCCAGGGATGCAGTGGATATCCAGGTAGGCTCCAAGTGAATGGGAGAGCCCTTTGACAGGGAGTGAAGAGCCTGGAGATCCAGCCTAGTGCAATCCCTCAGCTGGAGTGTGCCCCTGAGCAGACAGTGTCCTTGCTGCGGGGTTACAATGAGAGTTTCTGAGGCACCCGAAGTGCCACAAGCATCCTTAGAGCCTGGAATTTGTTGGATAACAATATCTACCGGTAAAGATTGCACGTGGACAGTGCCCTGGGTTATACCCTAAGAAGTTGGTGACCAGCTTCTACCGTGGAGTTTGTTTGGGGGAAGCAGTTCAGAAAGATTAGTTCCAGCATTTCAGGTGATTCAAGGGATATATTCTTTGAAGGAGATTTCCTACATTCCAAAAGGCGACATTTGTATACAATGCAATACAAATGCTTATAACCTTTGTTGTGTGTGTTGAAGTATCCATGTGTTACTTACGGCTCATACTATGGGTACTTTGATTATTAATTCATGTTTAGTTTACACGGCTTTTGACTTGTTAAGGTAAAAACCACAAAACATGTAGTCTTGCGGGTAATTTCTTCATTTGGGACTATTTTAGTAAATGTGATTATTTTGGTGTATAGGATCCCCTTACGGATCATAACCATTCTGTTCTGTACAGGTGAGAGGGCGAATCCCAAAGGCTGTGCTGCCTGTCCCACACTGTTAGTACCAATGTTTGAGGGGACCCTGGAATGATGGCGGGAGAAGACCCATTTTTTGTGGTCAATGATGGAGTTAGCAGAAAAGATGAGATTCTGCTGAGGGGGCATGAACTGCTAATGGTTAAAATTAGAAAAGAGAATTTGAAAGTACACAATCTTTGGATTATTACCTGAGCCATGAGCAAATAATATGAGAATGTTGAGTATCTGACTAAGAGACTAGTATGAGAGAAATGGGTTTTTACTTTAATGAGGACAAGGACCAAGAGTGGTGTCAGACAGATACGTACTGCCACAATGCCTGCACTACCCTGGGACCGGTACTTGGCAAATTGTATAAACAGGGCCATGTAGAGGGCTTTAAACTATCAGAAACATATAAATTAGAAGTAGGAGTAGGCCATTCAGCCCGCTCCACCATTTATTTTGATCAAAGCTGGTAATCTAATTTATTTTGCAGTGTTTCCACTTTCACCCCATACTATCTGATCCCTTTAGCCCTAAGAACAACACCTAACTCCTTCTTGAAAACATTCAATGTTTTGGCTTCAACTGCTTTCTGTGACAGATAGTTCCACAGGTTCATCACCCTCTTGGTAAAGAAATCTCTCGTTGCAGTCCTAAATGGCCTACACAGACTCCTTAGGCCATGATCACTGGTTCTGGACCCCTTAGTCATATGGAATATTATTCCTGCAATTACTCTGTCTAGTCCTGTTAGAATTTTATAGGCTTCTGTGAGATCCCCCCACCCCCCCATTCTTCTATACCCCAGTGAATGTAGTCCTAAGCAAAGCAATCTAACTTTATACATCCATCCCTTCATCCCAGGAATCAGTCTAGTAAAGCTTTGTTGCACTTTCTCCATAACCAGAATATCCTTCCTCGGATAAGGAGACTAAAATTGAATGCAGTACTGGTCTCACTGAGGCCCCGTATAATTGCAGCAAGACATCCTGGTTCCGCTACTCAAATCCTCTCCCTCTGGAGGCCAACATTCTATTCATTTTCTCCACCACCTACTGAACCGACACGCCGATTTTCAATATTTCATGCTTCCTTGTATATGGGTCACAAAGCATTAGTTGGCAGGTACTTCGTGTAATTAGGAGGGCAAATAAAAAGTTGGACTCGCTTGCAAGGGGTGGGGATGTGGGGAGTACGAAATTTAGGATGTCTTGCTACAGCTGTACAGGGCACAAGTTGGAACCAGCAATTAAGGCAGTCAGAGGGTCACTTGACCCGAAACATTAGCTCTGATTTCTCTCCACAGATGCTGCCAGGCCTGCTGAGCTTTTCCAGCAATTTCTGCTTTTGTTTCTGATTTGCAGCATCCGCAGTTCTTTTGGTTTTTATTCAGATCAGTCACAACCTTGTTGAATGATGGTGCAGGCTTGATGGGAGACGAATGGCTAACTCCAGCTCCTAGTTCCCCATTCATACTTTAGGTCTTCTTGGGCCAAGACCAATTGGACACCTTACAATGTAATTGTATCAGCTTCTAGGAAATTAAACATTCACTTTTACGTTTTGTTGCTACTGATTACAATTCAGAAGGTGTCAAATGTGATTTCTCCTGCTGATTTAGGTGATAGACTTGAAGAAATCACACACAACCATTGAAGGAAAACAAAAAAAAAGCTGGAATTACTCAGTACGTCTGCCATGATCTGTGGAAAGAGAAAAACAGTGGGCTAGATTTTTAAACCAGGTCAGGGGCCAGGTTAGAAGCAAGGGAGGGCCATACACTGTAACAGGCCCAGAGGTTCTGCTGGGTGCTGTCATGATCTTGACTCTGAGCCGCTTTGAAACATTTCAGTGATAATGGGAACTGCAGATGCTGGAGAATCCAAGATAATAAAATGTGAGGCTGGATGAACACAGCAGGCCCAGCAGCATCTCAGGAGCACAAAAGCTGACGTTTCGGGCCTAGACCCTTCATCAGAGAGGGGGATGGGGTGAGGGTTCTGGAATAAATAGGGAGAGGCGGACCGAAGATGGAGAGAAAAGAAGATAGGTGGAGAGGAGAGTATAGGTGGGGAGGTAGGGAGGGGATAGGTCAGTCCAGGGAAGACGGACAGGTCAAGGAGGTGGGATGAGTTTAGTAGGTAGGAGACGGAGGTGCGGCTTGGGGTGGGAGGAAGGGATGGGTGAGAGGAAGAACAGGTTAGGGAGGCAGAGACAGGTTGGACTGGTTTTGGGATGCAGTGGGTGGAGGGGAAGAGCTGGGCTAGTTGTGTGGTGCAGTGGCGGGGAGGGGATGAACTGGGCTGGTTTTGGGATGCGGTGGGGGAAGGGGAGATTTTGAAGCTGGTGAAGTCCACGTTGATACCATTGGGCTGCAGGGTTCACGGAATATGGAATGAGGATCCCCCTCGTTCTCACACACCACCCCACCAACCTCCGGATACAACGCATCATCCTCCGACACTTCCGCCATCTACAATCCGACCCCACCACCCAAGACATTTTTCCATCCCCACCCCTGTCTGCTTTCCGGAGAGACCACTCTCTCCGTGACTCCCTTGTTCGCTCCACACTGCCCTCCAACCCCACCACACCCGGCACCTTCCCCTGCAACCGCAGGAAATGCAACACTTGCCCCCACACCTCCTCCCTCACCCCTATACCAGGCCCCAAGATGACTTTTCACATTAAGCAGAGGTTCACCTGCACATCTGCCAATGTGGTATACTGCATCCACTGTACCTGGTGTGGCTTCCTCTACATTGGGGAAACCAAGCGGAGGCTTGGGAACCGCTTTGCAGAACACCTCCGCTCAGTTCGCAATAAACAACTGCACCTCCCAGTCGCAAACCATTTCCACTCCCCCTCTCATTCTTTAGATGAGATGTCCATCATGGGCCTCCTGCAGTGCCACAATGATGCCACCCGAAGGTTGCAGGAACAGCAACTCATATTCCGCTTGGGAACCCTGCAGCCCAATGCTATCAATGTGGACTTCACCAGCTTCAAAATCTCCCCCTCCCCCACCGCATCCCAAAACCAGCCCAGTTCGTCCCCTCTCCCCACTGCACCACACAACCAGCCCAGCTCTTCCCCTCCACCCACTGCATCCCAAAACTAGTCCAACCTGTCTCTGCCTCCCTAACCTGTTCTTCCTCTCACCCATCCCTTCCTCCCACCCCAAGCCGCACCTCCATCTCCTACCTACTAACCTCATTCCACCTCCTTGACCTGTCCGTCTTCCCTGGACTGACCTATCCCCTCCCTACCTATACTCTCCTCTCCACCTATCTTCTTTTCTCTCCATCTTCGGTCCACCTCCCCCTCTCTGACGAAAGGTCTAGGCCCGAAACGTCAACTTTTGTGCTCCTGAGATGCTGCTGGCCCTGCTGTGTTCATCCAGCCTCCCATTTTATTATCTTGAAACATTTCAGGTTACGGCTGTGTAAACTGGCAGCCAACAAGCGGCAGAGAGACAATGGAAGCCAATTACAATGAGCTGAGGGGCTATTGAGGCCCCATTTCCATGTAAATTCCGGTCAGCAACGTGGTAACACACGTCAAGGATAATGCGGTGGGTTCAGGCCGGAAAAGCGTGGGACACAGTGGAATGATGGATCAACTGTAAATCATATAAACCGCAGGACCACTGTTGTAGCCATTGGCTGCCCCCTAGAGGGATTGCTGCTCCAGGATTGTGGCCAGGCAACCATGACAAAATTAACTTCTCAGTTCTATTCATTGCTGTTTGCGTCCTCACCTCGATAACTCCCATCCTTAATCTGTTGCGGGTTTCCAATCTCTGATTGCTAGAGGATTTCTCATAGGCCTTCCAGAATTAGCAGCTCACTAGCTGTTACTGATTGGATGGGCAAGCCTGCTGTCTGATCCTTAATTGATTGGAGCTTTGGAAATTGATGCGGGCATGTTAGAAGCTGGAAACTAGAAATGAGCCCTGATTAAATGTTCACCTGGAAGCTAATGTTTCAGATCTGTGATCTTCCATTGGACACCTTGGAATGTCAGAGAATTCTGCCATGCTGAAATTGCGGTGCTCTGTTCACGTCAGCTAGGACCTAATTCCTTTTAAATTCACTCATGCACACAGTGTTAAAATTCGGTAGGCTCTCTCAGGTTGTCAATGGAAAACGTAACAGAGTGGCAAGCAATGTATCTGTAACCTGCTTCTGACATGTGCACAGAATAGATTGGGTAATGTAACAGATGCCTTGGTACCACTTGATCAGTAAATTCATGGATGATGTGAAAATTGGCAGAGTAGCAAATACGAGAAGGAAAGCCTTAGATTACCGGAGGATACGGGCAAACTGGTCAGTGGCAAATGGAATTCAATCCAGATAAGAGGATGTGAGAGGATGCAGGAAAAACAAGGCACGGGAATACATGATGAATGGTAGGGCCCTGGGAAGCACTGAGGAACAAGTGGACCTTGGTGTTGCTTGCACACTGGTCCCTTTAGGTATCAGGACAGGTGGATAAAACGGTTAAAAAGGCAGCTTCACACTTTGTTATCATATGGTTTACTTGCCTTTTTTGGTCAAAGCATAGAGTTTAGGAGCTAGGAGGTTATGCTAGAACTGTATAAAAGAACTGTATAAATTAGACCACAGTTAGAGTACTGTGTGCAGTTCTGGAACCACATTATAGGAAGGATGTAATAGCACTGGAGAGGCAGTGGGGGAGATTTATCAGGATGTTGCCTGGACTAGAGAATTCTGTTCAGTTTTGGAGAAAACTTGGACTGGTGTTGTTTTCCTTAAAGCAGAGGAGATTGAGAAGCGTAATATTATAAGGAGCATAGATATGGTAGACAGGTAGAGAATTTTCCCTTTTGTTCAGAGATCAATGACCAGGGGCCATAGATTTATGGGGCAGGAGGTTTAGTGGAGATGAGAGGAATAGGCTGTCTCCAGTTCCAGCATTGCCTCCTTGTTCACAGAGGCTGAGTCTTGAGTTGTTAAAGATTGCTGAAAATTTATCCCATTCAGCATCAGTGCTAGTATCACACAACACAAGGAGGAATATCTTCAATGTGAACTTAGTCCTTTGGGAGACCAAGTCCCATGCAGGAGTTACTGTCACCAATCCTGTCAAACTGACGCATCTGGATAAGGTGATGTATAGTTTGCCTTGTTGTTGGTTCCCTTACAACCATTCAGAGACCAGTCTGACAGTTATATCCTTTAGAACTCAGTTACCTTGATCAGTAGGATCTGGAGTCAATGAGGATTTCTAAGGAGACTCCCTACTGACTGTAGAACCCCTGTGCCTCCTCTTCTGCTGTTTCTCTCCTGCCAGTGGAATGAAACACATGCAGTAATGGTGATGTCAGTACCAGAAATAATATTTGTAAGAGTTGATCATTATGGTTATACTAGGCTGCTGCTTGATGAGTCTGAGAGATGTTCTCCTCATTTTGCTCAGAACAGGTCTGGATGTGTGCTGTTTCCAGTGCTCTGTCCAACTTCAATCCTTTCCTTCATATTTTTAACCGTTTGACATGGCTGAGTGGAATAATTGAATCCCTACAGTGTGGAAGCATGCCGTTTAGCTCATCGAGTCCACACTGCCCCACTGAAGAGCATCCCATCTAGACCCAGCCCCTTATCCTACCCCTGTACCCTCACATTTCCCATGGCCAATCCACCTAACCTGAACAGCTGTGGACTGTGGGAAGACATCGGAGCATCAGGAGGAAGCCCATGAAGACACAGGGAGAGTGTGCAAACTCCACACAGACAGTCACCCACATTTGGAATCAAATCCAGGTCCCTGGAACTGTGAGGCAGAAGTGCTAACCACCAAACCACTGTACTGTTCTTGTTAAGGATCATTAACCAGGTTAAACCATGAAGGGTGAACATAAGGAACAGTAACGGGATTGGGCCATACGATCCCTCAAGTCTGCTCCACCAAACAAAATGATCATGGCTGATCTGTCTCAGCCTGGCATATTAGTTTGTCATAGCCCTCAACTCCCCAATATTTCAAAAATCTATTTACCCCTCTTTAGATGTTATCTAGCCCCCACAACTCTGGAGAATTCCAGATATTTGCTATCTGCTAGAAGAAATTCCTTTGTATCTCCATTTGAAATGAGTGTCCCATCATTCTGTAACTGTGTCCCCTAGTTCAAGACTCCCTCACTGTCACTTTTTAATCTTCTTAGCATCTCCCCTGTCAAGCCCCTCAAAATCTTGGGTTTGTTATAATAAGGTCACCCCTCATTCTTCTAAACTCTAATGAATTCATGCCTAACCTGTTTTGCTGTGCTTGATACGTCAACTTCTTCATCCCAAGAATTGGCCAATTGAATCCTTTTTGAATTAACTTCAATACCAATAGAATCCTTTCTTTAACATGGACACCAAAGCTTTTTGCAGTATTCAGTAGCTACTTGTACAGTTGTAACAAGATTTCTGTAATTTTAAGCTCCAAACCCCAGCAATAAATGCCAAAATTCCATTTGCCTTCTCAATAACTTGCTGTACCTGTACGCTAACTTATTGTGCTTTATGCACAAGAACACCCAGATCCCTCTGAGTTGCACTTTTTTGGAAGCTCTCTCCATTTAAATAACTGCCTGCCTTTGATTCTTCCAACCGTGTATGATTTCATAATATCCTGCACCAAACTCCATTTGTCATGTTTTTGCCCACCCACTCAACCTGCTGATATCCCTTTAAAGATTCCTTATGTCTTCATCACAACATGCTTTCCCAACTGTTTTGCATCACCACCAAATTTGGACATATTGCAATACAGCCCATCCATCAAGTCATTATAGGAGGAATTTCAATGGTAATAATATTACTGAAGTCATGGGATAATGGTTCTTTATCACAACTTGTGTGCAAGTGAGTTTTGCTATTTAATCAGCCTAGTTCAGAATTTGGATATGGACTGCTTCAGATCCTCCACCATCAATATCCTGGGAGTTACCATCGACCAGAAACTGAACCAGGCTCTCCACATAAATATAATAAAATGTGAGGCTGGATGAACACAGCAGGCCAAGCAGCATCTCAGGAGCACAAAAGCTGACGTTTCGGGCCTAGACCCTTCATCAGAGAGGGGGATGGGGGGAGGGAACTGGAATAAATAGGGAGAGAGGGGGAGGCGGACCGAAGATGGAGAGTAAAGAAGACAGGTGGAGAGGGTGTAGGTGGGGAGGTAGGGAGGGGATAGGTCACCCTCCTTACCTCCCCACCTACACCCTCTCCACCTATCTTCTTTACTCTCCATCTTCGGTCCGCCTCCCCCTCTCTCCCTATTTATTCCAGTTCCCTCCCCCCATCCCCCTCTCTGATGAAGGGTCTAGGCCCGAAACGTCAGCTTTTGTGCCCCTGAGATGCTGCTTGGCCTGCTGTGTTCATCCAGCCTCACATTTTATTATCTTGGAATCTCCAGCATCTGCAGTTCCCATTATCTCTCCACATAAATATGACTGCTATCAGAGCAGGTTGGATGCTAGGAATATTGTGACTGTAACTCATCTCCTGACTCCGCAATGCATATCCACCATTGACAAAGCACATAAGGACACTGTACTTGTCTAGATGACTGCAGTACCAACAACTTTCAAAATAGCATCCAAGACATAGCAACCCACAGCACTGGCAGCACATCCAGAAATATCCAACCCTGTCACTACCAACACTCAGTAGCAGACTGTGGACCATCTACAAGATGCACTGCAAGGCTCCTTAGACAGCACCTTCCGATCCCACACCACTTCCACCTAGAAGGACAGGGCAACAGATACACGGGAACACCAACCCCTGCAAGTTGCCCTCTAGTCTACACACTATCCTGACTTGGAAATATATCACCGTTCTTTCAGCATTGCTGGGTTAAAACCCTGAAATTCCCTCCAAAACAGTCTTGTGATCCAACCTACAGAACATGAAATGTGGTGTTTCAAGAAGGAGGCTCACTACAGTTCTGGCCACCACACTACCAGAAGGATGTGAATGTTTACCAGGATGCTGCCTGATATGGGGAATTTTAACCATGAAGAGAGGTTGGTCAGACTGGGTTTGTTTTCACTTGAACTCAGGAGGATGAGGCTTAATGATAGAGTTTATAAGATTGTGAATGGTATGGATAGAGTGGAAAGTATAAGGCTTTTTTCTCAGGGTGGAGTGGTCAGTTACTAGGGGCCACAGGTTTGAGGTACAGAGGGGTGCGAGGCAAGTTTTTCACATAAAGGATGGTGAGTCCAGAGGAGATGGTAGAAGCAGACACAGCAGCAGCATTCGAGAATCACCTGGACAGATACATGAATAGGAAGGGAATAAAGGAACTTGGACCCTCCAAGTGAAGACAGTTTTAATATGGAAGGACAAACAAAACAAAACATGTTGCAGGCTTGGAGGATCAAAGGGCCTGTTCCTGTGCTGTACTGTTCTTCTTTGTTCTTTGTACTGCCTCCCAAGGCAACTAGGGATGGCCAATAAATGCTGGTCCAGCCAATGACACCCACATTACGTGAATGTAAAGGATATCCTAACTGAACTGTTTCAAATGACACTTTTTGAGAAATGATGCCCTGAAACCCATTTGGCTAGTGAATGACAATGTCTATTAGCATACTTCTCCTCTAGGAAAAACATTGGTGATACTTTGATTTAATTTATATCAATTAACAGTGAACCCACATTTCAAATTACTACTAAATCTTACATCAAATTGTTGCAAAATATGTCACAAAGTGCTTTAAGGAAAACTGCCAGGGAAAAACTCCCCAAAATCCAAAGTGTGTAATATATCTGTTTCTGAAATTAAAAGTGAGCCAATATCTATGAAATTATCTTTAGTATTAAGGAGAGATCAATGTGGAAACAATCTATCATTTCTAAAGGTAAAGGTAATAATTGGGCACAGCACCGTGGCTCAGTGGTTAACACAGCTACCTCACTGTGCTAGGGATCTGGGTTCAATTCCAACCTCAGGCAACTGTCTGTGTGAAAAGATTTGCAGGATAAGTAGATTGTCCATAGAGTCCATGGATGAGCAGGCTGGGGGTTGCGGTTAGCCATGGGAAGTGCAGGGTGATAGGGAGGGAGGATGGGCTTGGTTGGAATGCCTTTCAGAGGTTTGGTATGGACTCAATGGCCTATTCCTATACAGTAGGGATTCTATTCTACGAGACAGCAGCCATAAATTCTAAGCATCTCACGATAAATAACTGATTGCATCATACTTTAGCAGTTTGTACTAACTACAAGATATACAGCAGAAATGCACCAAAGCTCCTCAGATAGCACCTTCCAAATCTATGACCACTTCCATCAGGAAGAATATGGGCTACAGACAGATGAGAACACCACCACCTCCAAGTCACTCCCATCCTGACTTAGAAGTATAATACTGTTCCTTCACTGTCACTAGGTCAAAATCCTAGAATTCCCTCCCTCAGGTCATGTGGGTCAACCCACAGCAGGAAGACTGCAGCAGTTCAAGAAAGCAGCTCACCACCACCTTCTCAAGGGCAACTAGGGATGGACAATAAAATCTGGCACAGTCAGCAACGCCTATATCCCACAAAATGAACTAAACAAAAAAAAAATCTATTTTGATTAAATTTGTTCTCTTGATGATACATATGTATTTTGTGATCATTCATGAGAACTAATAATGGGGTTACAAGACAAATTCCTGGAGTTTTGCATGAGTCCTATATGGGCAGTGACAAAGTGGTACAGTTGTGACCTTGACCTTCATCTCTGATCATGGATCTTATTTTGTCGATCACAAGCATTCACTGAGAATTTGCAAATTTAGATGATACATCAACTGACAGAATAAAAGTCAACTCATGATTGGTGCATAAACATAAGATTGAAGTAATTTCCAAAAGGGTATTTTCAGTAGAACAGAACTCAACAAGGAAAAAAGTATTTGTCACTATGCTCTCCTGAAAATAACACAATTTAAATTAAATACTAATTATTATTTACAACTTACATGGCTCTAAGGATACTGAATATTCTCTGTTTTGCTCTGTTTGTCCTAATCAAGCCTATAGCTAATCTTAATGAGGCCCGTGAGCTCCTGGAGTCTGAAACTCAGTTGCTGTCAACAGCAACAGCTGCAGATTCTGCATTTTATCCAGATTGGCACAAAGCTCATACATTGGACAAGATCAGCCCCAGTTTGAACCTATTAAGCAACAGTTCGGACGATAGGAACAATCAGATTGGTTCAGCAATTTCCATTGAAAAAGATGTAAAAAAAGCAGCAGCAGACCAGAGTTCAGCTGAATTGGAAGTGTATGGTAATGAAAGTAGTTCAGCTACAGGTCCGTCACAGGTCAGTGGAGATTTCAATATTTGCAAAAGAATTCTGTGCTTATGGTAGGCCAGTTTAACAACAACATTCCTGCACTGCACTGCCTTGCTCAGCCCTACAGCTAAATTAGCTTTGTGCACAGAGGCATTAACCTGCATTTGTTTTTGCTTGTTACTAATTAAAAGTGTATTAATGAGGCAGTTAGAAAGCTGTTTCCTGACAGATCATAATAAATCGTTATTGCAGGAGAAACTGAGGCAAACACGTCAAGGACACCATAAGTTTATTCCCTGGCTTGGTAAACCAGCTGATTTCACCCTATTGCAGTAATAGTGAGAGCAGTAGAAGTAACCTGTTCTTTCCCTTTAAATAATTACCTACGGTTCCATTTGAAAGGTGTACAAAGATAGTTCTCTATGGATGAGATCAATTTAGGCACAATCTGATCATGATTCGGTCTTGGGTTTTCTGATTATCAAGCAGGAGTAAATGAGTTAACACTAACGTTTTAATAAAGTTACCCATAAAACTTCGACTTTGCTGTCTCGGCTCACGAAAAGAAAAATAATACTCCAGGCAATGAACAAACCTAGTGAGCTTCATGAATTACTGCCTGTAGGAATGCTGGGCAGCAGGGGCTCGGGGAAATTTACTGTTACTCTTCCTTTGATACCATTGTGAAAGATATTAATTTAAAGAGAGTCTATTCCACTTCTGACCAAACAATTGCTGTCTGCTATTATGTGCTGTCTTCATGTTCTTGTGCTAATGCATCACCTTGCACTGTTTAATGTCATTGCCGTCTCACCACTCTGCATTAACTGAAATACTTTAAAGGATCACTTGCGAACAAAAGTGCAGACCCAGTGTATCTTATTTTCTCACAGGGTCTAGCGTTCTTCATTTCAGTTTTGGGTTTGATGATCATACTTCGCCATCTTTGGAATCAGATTCAATCCATGATTTTTTCTTTACTGGGTAGGAGGACTACTTTTCAATATGGTACCTTAAAGACAAAGTAGTTTCTCATATTCTCAGCTAGGTAAAGAACTAAAACCAGTAGATTCGTTTTTCAAATAAAAATTAGAGTAAATGAAGTTCCTCCACATATCTACTTCTGGAACACATCCTCTTACTATGAGAATAGGACTCCTACGGTATTCCCCCCGAACTACTACTGCTTTCGGTGCCGCCCTACAATTGACTAATAGAAACTCCACATTTTAGGTTCTGATTGGCGGTATCAGGTGTTTTTTTTCATATCCTTGGAGTCACGAAACAATAAGAGCAAATGTGAGCTAAATTCTAACTCTACGGATTGGAAACCTATTTCATTATTACTAAGGCCATTTAAGTTATTACATAGTCTGATGCAGAAAATGTACTCGATTACAAAGATCCAGGGTTTAAGTTTTTCAGAAGCTGACAAATTGTTGCCTTTTAAATTCTTGCTAAATACCTTTCTTTTATCCATATTTGCCAAGATTTGGGAAATCTTTGCATGCTGATCGACAAGCTAGCCGCTCAGGGTTTGCTGGTTTAATGAACTAAACCGCTTGTATTCTGTTGCTGAGCTTAAACCCTGTTGATCAATCCTCATGCAAATCTGTTTTTGTGAGAGTGAGAAACTACTTTAGTGTGGCATATACCGCAATCCCAAATTTAGAGTGAGTGGTGGAATAAAGTCCTAAAGATCTTCTCTGGATGAAAAAAAAGTGTTTTCTTTTCTGAAATTGCAGCATTTTATAATCAGCGTTGCTCGTGAGATTCACACGTATTTGGAACTTGTCTCATGAGTATGAGTCACTAATTTGTTCATAAATTTTGATAAATATAGAGCGTATCAAAAAATACTTATAAATGAGACAAACATCGGTTACCAAACAAACATGATGATAGCAGAGCTGAATGAGAGCAAACTCACCGCCTGCTTCTCGAGGTTAACTGGGGATGGGCAATAAATGCTGACCCAGTCAGTAGCACCCACGTCTTTTGAGTGAATAATTCTTTTTTAAAAGACCGTATCTTTTATTGTTTTGCTTCATGCCTGAAAACTTACGAAGTTAGAGCCCCTTTCTCCACGTTTTGTCTCTTCCTATCTGAGTTTAATTTCTGCTGCCTGTGCAGCTGAATGTTGAGATGGACAAGCAATCAAGTTCCTGTCCATCAGCGCCGTTTCAAACTCTCTCCAAGAACAAGTAGAGAGGAGCCAATTGACAATACCACCAGATTACGTTTATGTCACAAGGTTAGCACGGATGTAATCCAATTTCATTTCCGCATATATTTAAAAGTCTGGGGCTTTCAAGGTGCAGTGTAAGTGCCCCTATCTCTAAATCTAGGAGTCCTGGGTTCAAGTAACGTCTCTGAATAGTTTGTGTTTGTTTCTTTGCGCGCTAAAAGGCTGAAAGATAAAAGCACCACGATGGCATGCACATTTAACCCGATGTAAAACAGGGACGACTGCCAGAAGACTAATGGAGAGTCAATGCTATTCTTAATTTTAGGAAGGAGGGTGGCATAATATCAGGCAACAATATGCCAGTTAGCTTAACATCGGTTGGAGGAAAGATTTTATTTCATTTAGCGAATGACAATTCCCCTACCCAGGCATTTGCTGAGTTGAAGGTGATTAGCCAATCACTTAATTTGTAGAAAGGACATTCCTCAAGTCCACAAGCGGTTTTACTGAGCCCTCAATGGAGGGTGACAGCACAGGTCCCTGCTTCGTCCTTAACCTGCTTAACAAGGACGATTCTCGATGGCTTGGGGTTTGTCACAAGAAACTTGTTAGTAAGTTTAGCGAGGAAAGATCACTCAATGTATACCCAACAATATAGAATTATACAGCACAGAAACGGACCTTCCAGTCCAACCAGTCCATGTTCAACGCAATCCGAAACTAAACGAGTCCCACCTGCCTGCTGCTGGCCCCTATCCCTTCAAACCTTTCCAATCATATATCCATCTAAATGCCTTTTAAAAAGTGTTGTAATTGTTTCTGCATCCACCACTTGGGAAGTTCGTTCCATACACAAACCACCCTCTCTCTCTCTCTCTCTCTCTCTCTCTCTCTCTCTCTCTATATATATATATATATATATATATATATATATAAATTGCCTCTTACATCTTTTTAAAATTTCTCTCCTCTGACCTTAAAAATGTGTACCTTAGTCTTGAAATTCCCTATCTTAGGCAAAAACAACTGCCACCAGTTCTATCAGGTCACCTCTCAACATACAACTCTCAAGTGAAAAAAAACCCCTGCCTATACTAGAAAAACACCAAGAAACTAAAAATATAAATTTCAAATTTAAAAAAGAAATGATCATGCTTGACCGGCCTGACCAGGGAGTCAAGGATTATGATATATAAACAGGAAAGTGTTGCTGAGAACACGATCATATCAAACATGATTTCATTGAATGGCAGAGCAGGCTAAAAGGACAAACATGATTCTGTTTTGAAGTTCCTATTTAATTATTTGAAGAAGTAATACAATGCATAGTCATGAGCAATATAGTAAAGGTAGTGCATTTAGATTTCCTAAAGGTCCTTGATAATCATGACTAACATCGCAGCATGTGCAGCTAAGCAGCAAGTAGAATCCGTACTAAGCTGCAGCTACAAAACTGAAAACAAAGCATGAGGGATAAGTGCAAATTAGCAGAAGGAAGGTAGTGGTATTCCAGAAAGATCAGGGCTTGGAACACTGTTGTTTACAATTTACATTATCAATCAAACTCTGGAATTATGAGTTTTTAGTTTGAAAATTTCCAGATGGTATCAAATTGGGGAAATATTGAGGATTGGTACACCATAGTACAAGATGACATTGTAGTATGAGTCCCTGCAGACTCTGTTAGATTTAGAGCTGTACACTGGACGTGAGAGGAATAAGTGACAATACCCAGGAATATTTCAAATCCACACTTTTACTGTATGTAATGATAATGGCAGCAACATAATGATTATAATTATAAATAATTACATTAGTGATAATATATACAAAATAAGAGAAAAGAAAGGAAGATAGCTTTATTGAAAGGAAGAAATGCAGCTTTATTGTAGCACAGGTATTAAGTCCAAATTTGCATGCTCAGTGATAAAATGGTAAAAATGGCCCATGTCACAATCACACCAAGTCTCCAAAAGAGATCATTCACTCTATCAATGTCCCTTTCTTGTCTCTTCAATGTCTCTTTTTTTTAAGTCTTAAGGTGACTGTGGACTACTTGGCTGCTGCAGCAAATTCTAGAAGCAAAACAAAATTTCTGGCTCTGCTCCAAGCTTCGAATCATCCAGCCATAGTTTCTCAAAAGAAAAAGTTCGAACAAAGTATGCATCTTATCTCTCAGGGACGTGGTAAAATCGGCATGCTTCACAATCTCATAACATCCTTGATGGTGTCTCTCAAATGTATCCTTTCCATCAATTGAACTTCATCTCATCGGCCAACCCATGTAAGGGCATTAACTATCTGATGTCTACTTCAAGGGTCATTAGGAAAAACACAAAGGATGTTTTATTTTTAAACAATGAACAATGAAACAAACTTTGCAACTCTAAGGGCAAAGAAATATCCAGTCAAAACATGGCTGGGTACCCACGACAAACTGGGATATCCTCCACGGCAAAACTCAATGCCAATTGCAATTGATTAATCAAAGCACAATTATGGTTTCATTTAATGCAAAGTTGTTATGATCCCAGGTCATGCTAAAACTTGGTAATTCAGATCCCAAATGAAATCTGGCTTTATATTTTATTTTAAATTTATATCTTCTTTTATTTTAAATGTAATATGGTGATCTTTCAATGACATATAAACACAAAACATAAACAATAAACAGATTTGCTATATTAAAAATAAATAAATTAAATGGTTTCAGAGATAGTAGGAACTGCAGATGCTGGAGAATCTGAGATAACAAGGTGTAGAGCTGGATGAACACAGCAGGCCAAGCAGCATCAGAGGAAAACACTGCTGCTCTGATGCTCTTTCCTCTGATGCTGCTTGGTCTGCCATGTTCATCCAGCTCTACACCTTGTTATCTCTAATAAGTGAAATGGACCACATTATCTAAATGTAATGCATATTGAATGATTTCAAAACTCATGGGGAAGTCCCATTAATTCCAAACACCATCACTTTACAATTAACCAAAACCCAGAAAAGTTCCTTCCCTGTCAGATCTGCAGGTTTGCTTCAAAGGTTAAACATAGAACTGTACAGCACGAGAACAGGCCATTTGGCCCAGAATGTTGCGCCAAACATGACACCAAATTAATTGAATCCCTTCTGCCTGCCCTTGGTCCATATCCTTCCATTCCTCGCATTTTCATGTGTTTATCTAAAAGTCCCTTGAACGTCCCTATTGTATCTGTCTCCACCACCACTCCTTGCAGCATGTCCCATACTCCTACCACTCTGTGGTTTTCAAAAAAAACTTGTCTCTCACATCTCCATCGAGTTTTCTCCCTCTCACCTTAAATGCATGCCCCCTAGTTTCAGTCCTGCCTTATGTTCTGTTCTGGTCCTGTGAGGTGATGTGTCTTTTCCTTGGTCTACTCACATAACTGAAATCTAAGACTTTCCCAGTGTTTTAATAATCTGCAGAGTGCACAAACTCCCAGTCCAGAATTTTTACAAGCTAATCTCTTTTTGTGAAGTAATTTATTCTCTACATGCTCTTCTTTTTCTGAGAGTGACTATATTTACATCTGTCTACAGTCAGGTCTTCTCTGAGCTATCCAAAGGCTTTCCAGTCTCTGGACTTCTCTAGGCTGAAATCAATCCTTAGTTATTTTAAACCCAAAAGCGAGCTCACGCCTTTCAATGTTTTCTGTTGCCTCATAAAATCTCACAATATAAACAAGCTTCCATGAACACTCTAGATGGTCTTGCCATCCTGTCTTCTGACATATATTAATATAAAATCACAGTCCCAGAAAGACTGACCTCATTATTTTTTAAAACCCCAATACAAATTAACCAACACCCATATGTCACTAATATAAAATCTAATGTTCACAAAAGATATTAATATATATGAATCACACTTCCCATCGCAAAGTTTACAAATTCAGTTCAGACTTACTTCAAGATCCAAAGCTAGGCAGAAATGATACACAAAAATTCCAGCAGTAGGCCTACAAGTTAATAAAGTTGCTGTCAGTCATATTATCAGTCAAGTGAATTTTGGTTTTTGATATGTACAACTTGATACAATTTATTGGAAGGACATTAAGGCTATTAATTACTTGGATAAATAGAAACTAAATGTGGAAGAGGAAAAAGGAATCAAGAGTGTAGATAGGCAAATTACTGAATGTAACAAAGCAGGTTAATTAGGCCACTAAAATAAAACAAGCACCATCATTCATTTGTAGAAAGACAGAATCTTGAAAACTTGAGCAGTGATGTTCAACTTGAATAGAAAGTAGGTTAGCTCACACCTCATTGTGCACAGCTGTAGTTTCCGTATTATTTAAGTAACATAGAGTCACCAAAAAGTTTGCAAAAAGAAAATACCAAAATTGAGATGATGCGCTTATCAAGAAAGCTAACTAAGGTTCTATTCTCTGGAACATGGGACACTGAGGAATGACCTGATAGAGGGATTTTACATCATGTTAAGGTTTGATAGTATAGACATAGAGAAATCTTTACACTTGTGGTAATTCCGAAGTTTAAATGCTTGGAAAGCTAATCACTGGTAAATCAATAAGAAATTAATGAGAAATTTCTTTATTCAAAGCGTGGTATGATTGTAGAATTTTGACCTCAAGGAGCAGTTGAGATGAATGGAAGGTGCATTTAAGGGTACGTTAGATAAGGATACGAGAAGCAGAAGAAATAGAAGATTCTGATGGGGTTAAATGAAGATTGCCAGGGTGCTCTTGTGAAATGTAAACATTCTATCACCCACTTGGACTGAATAACTGATTACTGCAATGAACACAATGATTTAACTCTAATGGAATGCTAGCTAGTGGTGTACTTTGCATATTAAGATCCAAGCTGACTCAAGAGCATAAAGAAGTGAGATCCACTTACCACAGAGTCTCAGTGTACGTCATTCACCTGTGAGCTTGAGTTGTGACTGTTGAAGCAGCTTGCATTTCCACTAAGTGTAGGTTCATTGCAAAGTGAAACATTTTGTAATCACAGTGCTGTTCGCATGTAAACAAATTCTTAGACTGAATCTTCACTTTGTGCTGGAATGTGCTTGTCCTCAACTTGATCTTTTTCTCATTGCATGGGAGTCAATGACATAGACTCACCTCTCTTCGGCAATAGATTACTATTCCAAAATGGTCCTCCAGCATGTTATCTTCCATCCTGGGGTTAATGTATTGGAAAAGCTTTATTGAGGGAATGAGGTAGTGTACAAAATTAGATGGTACTTTGCTCCCCTCCAGTCACTACTTTCAGTAGAGAACACTACCACTAAAGAAAATCCTTTTCTTGACCCATGACATCTTTAGGACTTTGCTTTTTTTTGTTTGCTGCACAGATACAATAGCAATGAACTATTTCAGAGATTGGATGCTCAGTTTGAAAGCTGTCGTGCTTCAACTTGTTGTGAAATATATTTACATAGAAATATTTCAAGATAACCATTAGAAATTGCATTTTACTCATGTTTCATATGACAAAGTTTTCTATCAAAGTATGCTGACAAACATTGATTTATTCTTTCTTGTAAAGTTTCTAACACACAGGACCTAAAAGATACCAACAGGATGTTGATGCTGAACATTTCACTTTGCTGAGAAAATTAATTCACAGCAAAACAATAAAATAGTTAAAATGCTGCTCTGTCTAGTGTACTGAAGGAAAGTGCCATTAACAGTCAATTATCCAACAATTATATAACAATGTTTGTCTTAAATTATACTTTGACAGAGGCAATGTTAATAGTAGCAAAATGGTGAAAATTGAATGATTGTAGCATGTTTGCATCACTGAAATATTACAGTATGATTCTAAATTGAGAATATCTCAACTACCATAGATATCTATTATTATGTGACTTTGTAATAAATTTATTTTTTCTCCGTTCTTTCAGATATTACTGTATCCTAAACAGTATCTTTAATTCCATGTATCAATCCATCTTCATTAAGTATCATTGGGAGTTCCATAATCTCTTCTGATCTTTAAACTTTGGAATCCAGTATAGGTGCTTCTATTGTTTATTCCATTAATATACCTCTGAAATGATTCTTGTTGTCAAAATATTTGTTACGCTGAAACCAACAGAAACATTCAGAGACACAAGACATCATGCTAATAAATTATTGCAGTTTGAGAACAAAAGTTCATTGTTCCTCAGATGTATGTCCATTACCAAGACCGTGTCATGACAACATGTTACAGAAAAAGCAATAAGATGTGCAAACATGACATGAATGGGGAGATGACACAGAAAAATACACCTCATAAAATCCAGTATCAATCAAAGAAAATATATCCACTTGATTTGAGAAGTGCAAGCTGTCCAGTTAGTGCAACTAAATTTCAGCAGTGCTGTAATTTCTTTTGTTACGTCTTGTAAACTTTTCAATACGGTACCTGTCATAACAGACCTGTAAGCTCCCAGCTGAAAGATCAAAGTGCGTTGGACATAGCTTAGTTTATATTTCATGTTACTTTAAATTCCTCCATTGGATTGTTTGACGGGTAGGCGTGGGTGGAATGCATTCTTCACTATTGATCCAGAGAGAGATTTTCTGTCCTTGGCATCAATACAGACTGGCAACATTTTCCAAATGTTACCACTTTCCTTGTTTAATTTTTGTTACAATATTCTCTGATGGTTTTGCTTCCATCCTTCCCTCAGCCGAAGATGGTGATTTGTTCTCTATTGACCTTCCATGGAAATTAATGACACACTAGCAACTCAATATAAAAAAAAATTCTGCTCATAATTTTAAACCCTTTATTAGTTATCGCTGTGTCAATGCAAGTAATCCCAGCATTTCATATTAGCCCATAAAACATGGAGGCAGAAGTAGGCCATTCAGCCCATCTTGTCTGCTCTGCCATTCAATGAGATCGTGGTTGATCTGAAGATCTGATGATCTTTATCTCCATATTCTTCATTTTCTCCCTTTTTCCCCATAATACTGATCAAAAATCTCTCTATCTCAGCACTGAATATATGTCATGACATGGCCTCCATGGTCCTCTGTGTTAAGGAATTCTTCAGATTCATTACTGTCCGTTGAAAGAGAACCCCTCCTTATCTCAGTCATAAGTGGGTAACCCATTACACTGAGATTATACCCTTCAGCTCTAGGCTCTCCCACAAGAGGAAGCAACCACTTCGTATCTACCTTATCAAGGCCCCTAAGAACCTTGGATGTTTCAAGAAGGTCTCCTCTCATTCTTCTAAATTCCACTGAGTACAGGCCCAATCTACTGAACCTCTCCTCATAGGAAATCCCTGCTTCCTTGAGGCCAACCTAGTCAACTTTCACTGGACTGCCTCCAATGCCAGTATCTTTCTTTAGATATGTAGCCAAAATAATTCACAGTATTAACTGTGACTAGTGGCTTTTATAGTACTTTTAATGCCTCCTCATTTGTGTATTCATTCCCTTTGAAATAAAAGCTGGCATTCCATTTGCCTTCCCTAATACCTGCTGAAGATGGATGCTAGTTTTTTTTATTGATGATTCATGCACGTGGACCTCCAAAACACTCTGTGCTACAGATCACTGCAATCTTTTCCCATTTAAATGATTTTTAATTCTCTTCTTCCTGACAAAGTGCATAAACTCACATTTTCCCACATTATATTCCATCTGCGAAGATTTTTCCAATTTACTTAACCTGTCTTTCTTCCTCTGTAGACTCTTAGTGTCATCCTCACCCTTAGCTTTCCACCTATTTTTGTGTCATTTGCAAACCTGGTGATAATATATTTATTTCCATCGTCCAAATTGTTTATATACATTATAGAAAGCATTGTGGTCCCAGCACTGACCCCTGGAGTGCTCTGCTAGTGACAGGCTGCCATTCTGGTCATACCCTCTTTCCCCAATTCTCTATCTTCTGTGCAGTAGCCAGTCCTCTATCCATGTTCTACCCCAACACCATGGACTCTTAAGTAGCCTAATGTGCGATGCTTTATCAAAAGCCATGTTTTGTTCCTAACTTTTTATTTATCTATCTTTGGCAACATTCTTCTTAATCTGTGGAAGTGACAAAGTCATATCATGTCCTTGATTATTTATGTGCTAAAGATCTGTTCCATTTCCTGTGCTTTACTTCCCAAATATATCACCTTTGACTTGGCCATATTAAATTACACCTGCTGCCTGCTGCCCTTTCCACTAACATCTCAACATCATCCTTAATGTGTGCCAACTTTTCGGGTATTCAGCAGATTTTCACATTGTGTTTACTGTGCACAATTCCAAATAATCTATATTAACCAAGAACAGAGATGACCCCAATGTGCAGCCCTGGAGTACATCATCTGCAATCCCTTCTCCATTCTGAGTGACCAACACTAATTTATGTTAATCCTTTCCAACTGATGATGTGCCTTTCATCAACTACTTACAGAATAGCTGCTGGTCCTTCCTTTTTTTTTCTTGCATCTGCTTTGATTGGCCAAGTGTTTGTTGCTGTCTATCGTTTGTTTAGATTTGTATTGTCTACACAGCAGTGTGGCTGGTAGTGAAGGAGGTTTCGTTAACTTCAGAACTTCCACATAAGCAGCTGCTTAGAACATACTGGTGCAGCTTGATTCCTCTAGTTGTACACAACCTCAACTCGCCCGAGGAAGGCATGAGAGTGTCAGGTGGTACAATCTGTCTGATGTTATGGCTGAATAGCTGGCTGTGTGTACAAGCTGTGAGCTGTTGTTGGTGGCCTTGACAAGCTGAAGGTGCAGTAGAAAGTATGAATCTCAGCTTTGTGCCGTGATTGACAGGGAATGTTGGTAGACGAGTGATGGGAGTGTAGCACTGTTTGGGGTATGGCATTTGAGAATTATTTCAATTATCCTGGCCACTCACACTAGCTTATTGAAACTCACAGTGCTGCATATTTGACTTTGGCCTTATCTCCAAGGAATTACCCTCCACAATTATTAACCCCCACTGCCTTCTCAGTATGTGGCTAGTGGCTGTTCTGTTCACTTGGGGAATATAGGAAATCCAGGCACCTTTCTGCCATCCACAAGCAGGCCCCCGGTGCAGCATCCAACAATTTTGGAGCTCACTGTCTTTCCTGTTGTGCCATTTTTTAATGTTTTCCAGGCAGCCGTGTACATAATGAATGCCATGAGTAGGTGAAGCACTGGATATGTGTCAACACAAGAGGACAGTGTTGCAACTAGCTGTTGTTACCAGCCAGGTCTGGACAGACTGGGCAAGGGTGAAGCTGCAGGTGGGGAGAAGGAGTGGGAGTGAGGGAGAGAAAGGGGAGCAACAACTGCCCCAGCCCTTAGATTAGGTCCCAGCTCTGGGAAGAACCCCTCCCTAAGTGGCACTGTGACTGGAGAGGGACAGGCAGTGGGATGACCTTGGTGAAGCAGAACGTCTGCTTCTCACTCACCCAACTCTGCCACCCCCAGCTCTCTATCCCCATGGGACTCTTATCCCTCATGTTGCAATTTCAAATGCTTCTGTGGTCTGTCACAACCAGTGTGTGCTTTTACAGGGAATCACTCCCTTCCCAGAATACACCAAAGAACTGCTGATGCTGCAAATCTGAAACTAAAACCAAAATTGCTGGACAACCTCGGCAGGTCTGGCAGTATCTGTGGAGAGAGAAACAGAGTAAACATTTTGATTCCCGTGACACTTCCTTAGCATTCTCTCTCCACAGAAGCTTCCAGACCCGCTGAGTTTCTCTCACAATTTTTTTCACTCCCTCCGTCGGGCTGCTTTACTTCCTGAAGGCTAGATGAACACAACAGGCCAGGCAGCATCTGGAGGATGCAATCCTGAAGGGTAATGCCTGAAACATTGACTGCTCCTTTTGTCTGGATGCTGCCTGGCCCGCTGTGTTCTTCCAGCCTCCTGCTTGCTTAACCTTGGATTCCAGCATCTGCAGTTTTGTTTTGTCTCTAACTAGCTTTACTTCCTGCTTGTCTGTCAGAAGCACTTTAGCCACTATACATCTCCCCTCTTGGAATGTACATGTTACCGTTCATTGCTGCTGATGAGTCACTATGTTGATTCCCTGCTGATGAGTCAATAGCATTGTTAGCCCAAGCTGGACGTTAAATGAAATGAGCTGAATGTTAACCGGTTTGAGATGGGCAGGACTGCATGCTGTGCAATCCCTTCAATGTAATTTACCATTTCCAGATCCTTGTGCTTGCTTATTTTTAGGTGCAATTAAATTCAACCTCCTTGAGCATTAAAGGCAGGCATGTGGATAAACTATTTCCATTGGTTAAGGATTCTAGAGCTAGGGACATAGTCTGAGAATTAGGGACAGACCATTTAGAAGAGATGTTAGGGAGATTTCTACACACAAAGGGTGGTAGAGGTTTGGAACTCTTCTCAACAGCACTTGATGCAGAATCAGTTGATATTTTCAAATCTGAGATAGATATCTTTTGTTAAACAAGGGGATTAAGGGATCTGATCGAAAACCGGTATATGGTGTCAAACCACATAATGGTGGAACAGGTACAAGGGGCTGAATGGCCTGCTCCTGTTCCTATATTGCTACCTTATGCCAACCAGCTTAATCCCAGCTGGTGTACTGCATTCAATTCAGAGCCTACACTGTGGAAAGGATGTGACAACTTTGTGAAGGTTAAGTGCAGAGTAAAATCATTGGCATAATTCTGGGACGACTGGAGAAACTGGGCATGTTTCCCAAGTCAAGGAAAAACTAAGAAGAGATTCGGTGGAAGTTCTTGGAATGATGAAAGCTTCAGGAAGGATCAGAGAAGATAATGAATCACTTCAATGATTAAGCCAAGCACACAGGTTTGAGGCATTTGGTTTGTCCCAATGGGTGATTAGGATTTGGACTGTGCTAGCTAAGTAAATAATAATCCTGATAGTGGGGATTAAAGTGGATGGCATGAGATAAACAGAGGAGTTGGATTGACTGAAGAGAGACAAAGCAGCCATTGTGAGCCGAATAGCCAGTTTCTGTGCTGTGCTATTTCTTACCTCTGTGGGGAGTTGAACACCCTAACAAATAACATTCTAATCCAGTCATGGTTGAAGCTAGTCTCTAGAATTCCAGTCTTCAAGGTTATCACCCCTCCCCACGCCTTGTTTTATTTAGCAGGAGCCTCTTCGCTCACTCAGGGAGGCAAATGTAACTCGATGCTTTGAAAATATAACTATTTCGTGTGAGGTTCCTGCAGATTAGGACGAGACCCTTTCCGTATTGGGAAGATGTGAACAGCTGTAGAAATGGAAATAGGAATCGAACAACGTTATGTCTTAAGTGTTAGCAAGAATTGCTGATGTTGGAGTCGACATAACACAGTGTGGAGCTGGAGGAATGCAGCAGGCCAAGCAGCATCAGAGGAGCAGGAATAGTCGGCGCTTCGGCTCGGGATCCTTCTTCAGAAATCATTTCTGAAGGGCCCTGAGCCGAAACGCCAACTTTCCTGCTCCTCCGAGGCTGCCTGCACGTCATGTCTTTAAAACTGGATTTCGAGGAAAATCAAAGCAGGGAACTGACTTGTCAGATTATTGAAATGAACACTCAAGTCTCTACCAAATGTCTGCTTTCCACAGGAGGGGATTTTGTAATTGTCCACTTTATGACAGACATGGAAATGTTGGATACAAACAGAAAATTCAGGAGAAACTCAGCAAATCTGGCAGCATCTGTAAAGAGAAGGGGGAAGAGTTAACATTTCGGGTCTGATATGACCTTCTGAGAAAAGGGTCACCGGACTCTAAGCATTAATTTTGTTTTTTTTCTCCAGACCTGCTGAGTTTCTCCATCAATTTTAGATTTTGTTTCAGATTTCCAGCATCCGCCGTCCTTTTTGTTTTAATGTTGTTACAAATGCACGGTAGCTCTGATAGAAATGAGCCAGCGCTGTTTTAGTTCCAGAGCAGAAGCGAGTGAAACACGGCCAAAAGCATCCTTTAGCCCGGATCCCGGATCCCGCATCCTTCGGTAGCTCTGGCCCTGAGGGTTACTGCATTGCCCGGTCAGATCCCAGAGCACAGGGGATGGTGTGGTTTGGGGATGGGGAAGGGGGGGTGGGGTATAGTGGTTGGGTTAAAGGGGAGATTGCAAGATCCCAGGGGACCTTTTTTCATGGCCTTAAGAACATCTTTGTGTCTCCCTCTTCCAGACTGGTTCTGAAAACTGTGCTGCAGCCCAAAGCGAAGATGCAAGCGGCGGTGGGGCTAAGGCAGGAGAGGGGGCTCGCCACGTGTTCTCCTTCTCCTGGTTAAACTCCCTGGCCAAATAGAGAGGGACGGAGAGAGAGAGAGAGGAAAAGAAAACCCACCACATCCAAGCAAGCAGCTGACCCCCTCCAAAAAGAACAGCGAGAACTAATTACAAAGCTGACGTCTGGTCTCCTACTCAAGTTGGATAACTGTTTTGGGCTCTTTGCGCTTTGGGTGACTGAGGGATTGTTTAATTCTGATTGGAAATACCTACCCAGACTCTGTGAGGGGGCAGCCTCCAATCACTTCACCTCGAGCTCGGCGAATGTTTGCTCCTTCAAATCGTCATCTTTAACCGGAACCCTGGGGCTGGTGAGCGGCAGATGTTGGGCAGTGGGCTGGGGGCTGGGGAGAGGAGGTGGGGTTGGGGGGAGATGGGGGTCGCCTTCTGACAAAACGTGGGGCGTACGATTGGCTGGACAGCCATCTCAGGGCTGCTTTGGGAGGGGGTTTCAGGATGAATGCGCTGAATGAATGCTTTCTCGTGGCTACGGCCGTTGATTCGAACCGCAGCAAATAGAGGGATTCGGCGCAAACATGTACCAAACGGATCACTTCAGCATCACGTAATCTTTATTCAGGGTTTCCGCGCCTGGTGTCTCTGCGACCAGTTCCCTCTCTGTTATGTGAAGCTGAATTGAACAGGACATGGGCTCCACAATAAAGCATAAAGCAGCTTTTATTAAAAATATAAATATTAGACATTCTCTTACACAAGGAAAAATGATTGTACACCGATGTGTTTATTAACTACAATTCTACAATGAACTGTCAGCTACAGTAGTAAGGTTGGTTGAAATGCACACAAACAGTTTTAGCGCTATAAAAATAAACACTAGTGTCAGAGCAGCGCTAGGATTGATGCTCTCGGTGGGGTCGTCTCCCTCTTAGCCGATGAGCTCCATTATTTTGCGGTTGCTGTGCGCCTGTTGCTCCATTTGTTCAGCTCTGGCCATCTCCAGCACTTCCCGGAGAAGGTGGAATGTTAGATCCAGAGAAGTGGGAGGGTCGTCTAGCCTCTTCCCTCTGTCCAGCATCTCATCCCTTTCAGCCTGGTACCTGCTGGTAACTTTCTCCAAGTCTCCGACGGGGTCTCGCAGAATGTGCAGAAGCTGCTCCGGGAAAGGCGCCTCAGAAAGGACCATCTGCCACCGGGTAGGAGAGACCCCGCTGCTATCCTTGGAATCTTTCCCCGGGAGCATGAGGTATTCCTCCCCATTGCGGACCCAGAGTGGGCCAAGGGACTGTTGCAGTGGTGCCTGGGGATCCGGGCGGCTTCTGGTTGGTGTGGAGCTGTCCAGGGCTCGGCAGTCCCCGCTGCGGAAGAAGGGAACGAGCAGGATAACTGTGCAGAGCAACAGCTGGGTCTTCATGATAGTAAGCTGGGAACCTGCAAGACAGAAGCAGATTAAAATTGCAACCACATCCTAAAACTGCCACCAAATCCTAAAACTGCGCCAAATCCTCAGCTCCTGTGTCATTTATGCAACCCTTGGGCAGAGTTGGAGAATATTTTGTTTGCCTTCCTTCGAGGTATCACTTCACTCTGAGATCAAAGCACGACTGCTGCACTGGGCGTGAAAATGTTTCTCAAAACGAACAATGTTTGACTTCTCACTTTCTTATTTGACTTTGGCCATCATTTCAGGAGCTGATAGCATTGACACCAAGTTAAACAGAGTGAGGGAGCGACTCATTTCCGCGTGATAAATACGGAAATGTAAGCATAAAGTGAACAAGAAATGACACACACACACACGCATTCTGCATGGCCAAGTCTTTACATCTAAAAAAAACTTCCTTCTACAAATTCATTATCTGAACCGGGTTGTAAACCTTTTCTTTGTTTTGTTTTCCTTTTCAAAAGCCAGCTGCCTCTGTAATCCACTGTAAAGGGCAATAACTTACACAGCACCGCCTCAGTCTTGTTGACACGACAAGAATCGAGTTTATTGAGAGCAAAACCTACTCACAAAATATTAGAGACACTCTGTGTTCCGAATAGAAAATGCCAAAGATTCTCTCGAAATTTTCCTCTCATCATTTTCTCTTTTTAAAGGAAAACCTTAATCGACTCCAATAATCGTCCCACCTCAAGGCAGTATAAGAATCAACTTCAGATTACATTTTGTTTTTAAGTAACAAATGGTTAGTCGCTGCAAGAGGGATGGAGAGTGGATAAGGAATACATACCGTGTAACTTCTAAACGACAGCGGATAGCTCTGGCCAGGGCTGCAGCCTCGCTCCCTGCAGATGAGATTGCAAGCCGGTAAGAAGTTATTTGGGGGTTACAGGCTGATTCCTGTACTTTTATACTTGCTTCTCAGCTTTAGATATCACGTCTGTAGCTTGGTTAATGACGCAGAACATTGGAGCATGGTGCCGGCACATTTATGAATGAAAAGTGAGGGGGAGGAGGCCATAGATCGCGCGCGCGCGCACACACACACACACACGCACACACAAACACATATAAACCGCGGGACGTGGGGTGTGGGGGGTTGGGGTGGGGTGGGACTCATTCCCTAGCAATCGGCGAAACCCAAGACTTTAAGTAGAGAGCCAGCACCCATCCACCTCCAAACTGGAGTCACTGGGGCGGCTGGAGCGGGCTCCTCTCTGGGGTTAGCCCAACCGCGAG
The DNA here is from genome assembly GCF_030684315.1 of Stegostoma tigrinum. NCBI lineage: Eukaryota > Metazoa > Chordata > Chondrichthyes > Orectolobiformes > Stegostomatidae > Stegostoma > Stegostoma tigrinum. The sequence continues at coordinate 31,899,482 of NC_081358.1, read as the reverse complement.
TGGAAACAGGTTAAGGTGCTAGTCGTGACTATCATTGGAACAGCAAGTAGAATGAAGGTGAGAATGATGCGTGCTGCCCACATTATCGAGATCTGAGGAAGGGTCACCCTACCCGAAACGTTCCTCTCCACAGATGCTGCCAGACCTGTTGAGCTTTTCCAGCAACTTCTGTTTTTTGTATCTGACCAGATTGTTGTCCGTTTCAAAACCTATGAGGATGATGGGAACTGCAGATGCTGGAGAATCCGAAATAACAAAGTGTAGAGCTGGATGAACACAGCAGGCCAAGCAGCATCAGCTTTTGTGTTCCTAAGATGCTGCTGGGCCTGCTGTGTTCATCCAGCTCTACACTTTGTTATCTCAAAACCTTTAGGGTTCATTTTGAGGAACGTTATAGGAGGCTCGTGGTATTGAAACTGGATTTTGAGAGGAAATAGAGTTGTAACGGAATTGGAGTTTGCTCGGGGCTATTAGGCCTGGGTCGGCTTGGAGATTTCCTGTCCTTAGAATCCAGGCTCTGGCGGGCTTGGGTTGCCTAATGAAGCGAGACTGGTGTGCAGCTCAAAGCAACGGCGGAGAGCTGTCCAAGGTGCTGAAATATGTCCCCCGCCCCCCACCCAACCAACCCCAGCCAATTCTCCCTGAGCTAACTGGAATTACTTCGTTTCTACTGATGCCGAGGCTGCTTCCTCTTCTTGGTTTTTAGGAAAGTATTTACAGCAACTTCTCGTGAAAAGGTTTTGTGCAGAAGGACATTATATTCTGAATGAATTGTGCACCGTAACGAATTTCGCGGCATGTTGCTGCACCGCCAGTTATATTCTCTCAAAACAAAAACAGTGCACCTTCAAGGGGCAGTCTCCTTACGTAGTTAGAGATGACAGTAGTTTAAACCAGTTTGGTGGACATACCTTGGAAGATGTCTCACAGCTTTACTTGAACTCTGCCCGCTGGAACTGTCGGATTACTTTCTGCACGTTTTGAATCTTTTTTCTTTTAAAGCCGAACTAAACTGACTCCATTCCTTTCCGAAGAGTTGGTCTGTGAATCACTTACAATTCCAGTGGGTTGGTTTCTGAAAATTAAATCTACCCGGGCAGCCACTCTTTAGGAATCTAGAGCTCCAAATCACATTTACAGTTTAGTTTGTAGAGGCAATCCTTTCAGCATAAAATCTAATCTCCGTATCATTGAAGCTCTAGAGTTTTATAGCACGTGGCTGAAATGCCTTTTCTCAATATGCTTTTCCTGTTTCTCGTTTCCAATACATAGTTTTATGCCGAACATTTTGCATTCTGCCCAGTAATGAATGCTAAGTTGTTGCCAACCTGCCGTCCTGCATCTCTCTCCAATGCACTTTCCAATGAACTCCACGAAAGACGTGTCGTTTTCACTTTCTTAATCATTGATGGGGATAATTTGGAACACTGGAACCACAGAATGACTGGACCAATGTCATTTAAAGGTTCACTATGACTTTGGAATTTTGAACTCGATGCCTCTATTGAAAAAGCCCATGTCCCATATCTTATCAATCTCAGGAACTTGTGAAGAAATTGGACAGGTCTGGCAGCATCTGTGGAGAGAGAATCAGGGTAAAGGTTCGAGTCCGGGACCCTTCTTCAGAACTCCGTTCCAATGTTCCACGTTAACTCTGTTTTTATCACTCCACATATGCTGCCAGACCTGCTGAGTTTCTCCACCATTTTCTGTTTTCGTTTCAAATTTCCAGCATCAGCAATTCATTGTTTTATTTTATTGCCTTGTTAGTCATTTTCTTAACCTACCTTGCCCAAAACGTAGTACTCTCAGAATGGTTACAGCACAGAAAGAGGCCATTCACAGGCCCAGTCCCTGCCCCCTACAAACATTAGCTCATCTAATCCTTACACCTTTATTACCCTTTTTCTTGTAGTCTGAAATCTTTTTTGTTCTACAGATAATTATGCAATTTTTGACAAACAACACTGGAATCTGCACCACCAGCCTTTCAGGCAGAGCTCTGCAGACCCAAAGCACTGGCTGCATTAAAAAAATTACCCTTGTGTCACCTTTTGTTAGGAATCAGTCTGGTAAACCGTAGCTGCACTTCCTCTATAACAAGATTATCCTTCCTCAGATAAGAATGCCAAATTGCACACTTAAGTCAGCGCTTTCTCAATTCTTACTCTAATCATAACAATGTCTTCATGCCTACCCTGACCTGAATTTGCTTATCTCTACTAAATCTCCTTTCAATAACTTCTTCTGTAAGGAGAGTCATAGAATCCCAATTGTGTGGAATCAGATCATTCGGCCCATCAAGTCCACAGAGAGTCTTTGAACAGTATACCACCCTGACCCACACCCCTGCCCTATTTCTATTGCCCTGCACTTCCCATGGCTTAGTGACCGAGCCCGTACATCCCTGTATGCTGTGGATGATTTAGCATGGCTAATCCACCAAACCTGCATATCTTTGGACTGTGCAAGGAAACTGGAGCAGAGACACGGGGAGAATTGCAAATTCCACATACACAGTCACCTGAGGGTGGAATTGAACCCAGGTCCCTGTCATCATGCTGCTGAAAACAGTCCCAGCTTATCCACCATACCGAGGTAACTAAAGTCTCTCATCCTCAGAACCATTCTTGTGTTGCTTTTATGCACACTTTCTAATGTCTTCACATTCTCCTTAAAGAGTGCTGCTCAGAATTGGACACAATACTGGAGTTGGGGCTGTACCAATGTTATTTAACGCTTCAACACTATTTCCTGTTTTTGAGCTCTACATCATTATTAATAAAGCTCACGCCCTCTATGTCTTATCGGTTACTTTATTAAGCTACAAACACAATTTCTACAGATAAAGACCCAATGTTCTTACGACCCTTTTAGACTTATATTCTTTACTGTATATCACACTCTTGGTCTTACTTCAAATTGCCCTGGAAAGATAAAAAATTTTATATGTTTGAACAAGTTAAATAAGCCATTTCATGCTGCTACTATACAATGGCTTCACATTGGTATTTCCCACTCCCAGGATGCTGGCCTCAGTCCAAAATGCACCTATTTCACAATGAAGTAAGCACATTTATAAATTTCAGTGCAACTATGATTCTAGGCACGTGGACATTAACTCCCAATGACTGACTGATTAAATCAGACAGCATCAGAGATAACGGGAACTGCAGATGCTGGAGAATCCAAGATAACAAAGTGTGAAGCTGGATGAACACAGCAGGCCAAGCAACATCTTAGGAGCACAAAAGCAGATGTTTCAGGCCTAGACCCTTCATCAGAAAATTTTCTTGCTGAACAACCCTGAGTGTCTTCATGGGTTTACTTCCAATTCAAGATAATCAACCAAGTTCTCAAAACACCTCATCGGTGTTTGCTAGAAGTGACTTACAATCATGTACAGGAACAAATTCCCTGAAAATAAATTAAAATGTTCAAGCCACTGATGTTATTTTCAATTACCCAGGGGCTTTTACAGCTTATGTTTCTACATCATTTAATCTATGATTATCAATTGTTTTTTCCATGTTTTAAGAATGCAGATGCAGCAGATGGTCCAGAAAGTAAGTGATATGTTGATCTTTGTAGTGAGAGGATTTGAGTAAGAATGTATTGCTACAGTTATAAAACCTTAGTGGGACCACACCTGGAATATTTTGTGCAGTTTGGCCTCTTATCTGAGGGAGGATAATCTTGTTATAGAGGAAGTACAGCTAAGGGTTACCAGACTGATTCCTGGGATGATGTATACTCAGAGATTACTTTGGTTAGGATTGTAAGAGTTTTGAAGAAGGAGGATGGATCTCACAGAAACCTATAAATTTCTAATGGTACAAGGCATGGTAAATGCAAGAAGGATGTTCACAATGTTGAGGCAATCCAGAACCAGAAGTCATAATCTAAGGATATGGAGTAAATTATTTAAGAGTTAGACGGGGAGAAACATCTTCAGCCAGAGAGAGGTGTACCTGTGGAATTCATTGCCACATAAAGCAGTAGAGGCCATAATGTATGATTTAAAAATGAGTTTGATACAACATTTGGAGATAAAGAGATCAAAGAATATGGGGGAGAAAGCAGGAACAAGTTATTGAGTTAGATGATCAGGTGTGTTCATAATGAACGGCAGAGCAGGCTCAAAGGACCTAATGGTCTATTCCTGCTCCTACTTTCTATGTTTCTGTGTTTCCATGGTACTGCCTTGGCCAATTGGACTAAACTTTCCAACCAATCAGCACCTTTTTTCTGTTGTGTGAGCTTCCTAATGATGTGGAGTATGTGGGCACAATTACAATATTTAAAAGAGATTTGGATAAGTACATGAATAGGAAAAGTTTGGAGGGATATGGCCCAGGAGCAGGCAGGTGGGACTAGTTTAGTTTAGGATTATGTTTGGCATGGACTGGTTGGACTGAAGTATCTGATTCCATGCTGTATGATTCTATGACTCTAAGGTTAGAGATGTTGCGACTATTTGAAATTAGGCACTCTTGCATTTTTTCTGATTGGTGCAAGATAAAAATCTTCAGCCAGCTACTTTTCTGCTGATAAATATTCACATTAATTAACCTTGTGGTACAAACAAGTACTAAATCCTAGAAAACTGGAGAGATTAACAAAAACTAACAAAACTGATATCTACAACCACATTGCAAGGTGAGCTCAGTTGCAGAGGTTTTGGTGGACGATCAATAATAGCAGCCCTAAAACTCACTGTGCCTCAACTTTTATATCAAAGGATCTTTGAGGGATCCACTGAAGGTATGCTTGGGACATTTCATCCTGTACCCTATTGGTGAATCAAAGATATGACTAATGCCATGTTCGAGTGGGTTAGTGATGTCGATTCTACAGTCATCTTCTTCATTAGGGGGAAAGGTCAATCAGATTTAGAGCCACTTCAGGCCTTCCCCAGGTGCAGAGTGTCATTAACTGCATTATATGGCCATCAAGTCTTCCACAGATGGGGAGAATCCTACTCAACCTAAAGAGCTTCCACTCACTCTGAGCACAAATCAGATTTTTCAGGTGTTTACACAGATCCTGGGAAGCAGCCATGGCAGCAACATACTCCAGCAGACCCAGCTCCCACAGACTTTCCAGTGTCCCACCTCTACACCAAAGGGATACCGAGAAACAAGGCCAAGCTACTAAAGACATCAATCCTAAGGAACTATAGGCATGGGTGCAGAGGACAGGTATAGCTCCTATCATGAATAACCCATTATGACCAGCGAGCAGTTCATTGACTTTTTGAAGTTGCAAGTCGGGTGCTTTGACCAATCAGATGGAATCCTTCAGAATGCTCACTGAGGCTGTGATCTATCTTGGTGATCTGTAATCCAATGTAACAGTGCAGGCATTAGTAAACATAATGCTTTCTCCAATAATGAGGCTGTAAAGGAGCAGCTGACCAGGTGAGAATTGATAAAGAATCCCAAGGGCCAGGGGCATCGGGAAATGAGTTGCACCTACCAGAGGTTGGGCCTTCTCAATCTATCGCAGGATTCTATGAAACCCTTAGCTTTATGCAGCCCTACTGCAGCATCTTCCATTTAGCACTTCATTGCCCAACACCCAGGTGTTCAGTGACCCCACTGTTATGGCTAAATACACACTGAGCCCATCATCTCTCACCCATTGAAAGAGGAAGGGTGCAGGTGCAAATTTATAGGACAATTCGAATGAGCAACAGAAGCAGTGAATGAAAGATTTTTTAAAGCATAGGCTAGAGAGGAAAATTAACAACTAAATATGTAAATATGCAAGACAACATGGTGGTTTAGTGGTTAGCGTTACTGCCTCACATTGCCAGGGACCTGGGTTCAATTCCAGCCTTGGGCAACTGTCCATATGAAGTTTGCATGTTCTCCCGGAGTTTGTGTGGGTTTCCTCTGAGTGCTGTGGTTTCCTCCCACAGTCCAAACATGTGCAGGGTAGGTGGATTGGTCATGCTAAATTGCCCATACTCCCTTCAGTGGGTAATTCATAGGGTCTGGGTGGGATGTTCTTCAAAGGGTTGGTGTGGACTTGATGTGTTGATTGGCTGCTTCCACACTGAAGGGATTCTACAAATTATCCATTTTCCCCAAATGCAGCTAGGTTCTCTGACCTTGATGGATAAACTTTGGTTACCTAACTGCAGGAGGGTTCCAGGGAGTTGATGGGCTCTTGAGCAGGTACAAGACTGTCCTTTGCAGCTTGTAAAGTGTTACTGTCACTGGCAGATGGGTTGAGAAGCCATATTCCACATTTGGATTGCCTAAGATGAAACCTCGGAAGCTAAAAGCAGCTGTTTCCCCTTCCTCACAAAGCATGCGTATCTTACCATTGACTTGAGAAGGACAAGGAGCACAGCTGCTTGAGCCCATTCCCACTCACTGGCTGGTCATTCCCTCTGGAATCAATCCAACGCTTTTGCATTACTACATACAGGCCTCAGAAGGAAAAAAAAATATAGAATTCACACCTTAACAGGCCGAAAAAGGACATTGCTGTGTTTCCAATACAGGATCCAGGTTGAGAGAGTGACCCACAGCTGCTGACCTCTTGCACAATCCCTGCCCAGATTTGTTCAGTCAAATGGACTGGTCTCTACCTCCTGTTCCTGAGAAAAGAACTCATTACCTTGTCCTGACTACCTGGAGGAGAACTTTCAAGAAGAGGCATTGCTGACCTGGAGTCTTCCATCTGTTGTGAGTGTTGACCCCAGTGATGTCCTTCACTGCTTTGGATCTTCAGTGGGCCTCAGCATGATGGATGAAGGCAGCAGTAATATAACATGTCAGCACAACTGAATCAAACAGGAGAAGAGGGTGAGCCTGGCTCAGGAGCACAGGATGCAGATCCAACTGACCTTGAAACGTGGTGCCAACACCAGCTGTGACATCAGTTGATACCAATCTCGCTGCCTCCAATCCCATCTGGGAACCCAATCTCAGACCACAGATTGGCTAACTTGTATTCTTGCATTCAATATCAATATCTTGTATTCAATATTGGGTATTCAATGATCTTTGTATTCAAAAATTAGGCAAGTCTCCCTAGCATTTGAACAAAAGCAGGACTTACTTCCAATGCTACTGTGTCTATCCATGTCTTCACTCCCACATTTGTGGTATCAAACACCAGTGGCCCCCTTGAGGGCCATAGAGCTGGAACAGTACTGAATGAAGCTGATTCTGGTGAAGTAAACCACACCATATACTGACTGAGCATATCGAGGTCCCATGTGCCCTGTTCCTTCACTACAGCTCTATTTTCTCTCACTTTCAATGATGTACCAATCAAAGCATTTAAAAACCAATAGGACATGGGAAAACTTAGTGAATGCAAATATCACTAGAAATGAATGCAAGTTTCTGAAGAATGTACAAAACCAGCTTCTTTACAAAATAACATGGTAGCATAAAAAATTGAAATGTAATGTTTGCGTAAATTCCTAACTTTAATTTTTGTGGTTAGGATCCTGTACTATTGTAATTTTCCTGCCCAAAGTTGATTTGGTCTGCGATTTCTCTTTGTAAAGTGATTACTGTAATTATACTTGAGAGGATAGAAAATTAATGTTGTGAGTGTAGGCTCTTTTTCAAAATTAAAGACGAGTAAGAGACTAACAATTATCGAATGCAGAGGGGTAAAACCTGCAGAAGGTCTGAGAAGAAAATGTAAACTCAGGTGAATGAATTCAGTGTCAAAGTGGGTACAGGAAGAGAGGGCAAGAAAGAAAAAGAAGGATCTGAATTACGATGAAAAAAAGCAAAAAATCTTAGATTTTGACATTTTAAAATTTCCAACAATGATTAAAAGCTGAAGGAATGAGAATTCAGATCTGTAATAACCATTAGTGAAGGAAAGTTAATTAGCCATAATTAACATTTGATGACGGATTCTCCTTTTGCTTCAATGGGTTCAGCAAAGAAAGAAAATTAATAGTTTAGTTTACAATTTAAGTTGATGGTGCCTATGTGTGACAGTCTGGAAAATGAATGGAGGCGTTAACTTGTGTCATGCTTATTTGTCTGTTCTCTTCAAATGTCAAAATTATTTGATGACACAGATTTCTCATGTGGAACTGTGCAAGGTTTGTTTTTATTTACTCTTGGCATGTGGATATCTATGGCTTGCCAGCATGTGTTTCCATATTTAATTACCTTTGAGAAAGTGATGGTGAGCTGCCTTCTTGAACTGCTCTGGCCCACTTTGAGTAAGTACACTGATAATGCCATTAGGGAGGAAGTTCCAGGATATTAACTTGGTGACACTGAGGGAATGAAAATATGTTTCAAAGTCACCTTGGCTGTGTAACTTGGAGGGAAACTGGAAGGTAGTGGTATCCCCATATTTCCATGCTCAATTATCCTGTATATACATGCATCTTTCTAGATGGAAGTGGTTGTAGACTTGGAAGCTGATATCTCGGGAGGATTGGTGAATTACTGCAGTATATCTTGTAGATTGTCACACTGTATAAGCAGTGTGTACTATGGTGGAGTGAGTAAATGTGAATGAGGTACCAATGAAATGTGTTGCTTTGTCCTGGATGTCATAAATCCTTGTGAGTTCTTCATCCCATTTGGGATCCAGATGGTGAACTCTGAATCCTGCTTTCAGATTTTGTATTTATGTGCTCTGCTACTGGTTCCTGTGCTCAGCTGGTTGAAGAATATTACTTTTAGTGTCCAGGAATCCCCCGTATAAACTGCATGACCACTGGACTAAACTTTGGAATTAATACTAACTGCATAGTTAAAAAGATAGGCCTAGACAAGATTTAACATTCTGTGGCAGGACTAATTCATATCTAGTGTGCAGTTGCAGCAACATCATGCCAAAATGTTTCAATGATGAGTCAACAGCGAGATGTTGTTTTCATGAAGGTAGATTGCCGAGCCTTTGGCATTGATCTTTAACTCGACATTGTCTACAGGAATAGTGCCAGGTGACTGGAGGATAGCAAATGTGGTTCCCCTGTTCAAGAAGGGGAGTAGAGACAACCCTGGTAATTATAGACCAGTGAGCCTTACCTCAGTTGTTGGTAAAGTGTTGGAAAAGGTTATAAGGGATAGGATTTATAATCATCTAGAAAAGAATAAATTGATTAGGGAGAGTCAGCACGGTTTTGTGAAGGGAAGGTCGTGCCTCACAAACCTTATTGAGTTCTTTGAGAAGGTGACCAAACAGGTGGATGAGAGTAAACCGGTTGATGTGGTGTATGTGGATTTCAGCAAGGCGTTCGATAAGGTTCCCCACAGTAGGCTATTGTACAAAATGTGGAGGAATGGGATTGTGGGAGATATAGCAGTTTGGTTCAGAAATTGGCTTGCTGAAAGAAGACAGAGGGTGGTAGTTGATGGGAAATGTTCATCCTGGAGACCAGTTACTAGTGGTGTACCGCAAGGGTCGGTGTTGGGTCCACTGCTGTTTGTCATTTTTATAAATGACCTGGATGAGGGGGTAGAAGGCTGGGTTAGTAAATTTGCAGACGACACTAAGGTCGTTGGAGTTGTGGATAGTGACGAAGGATGCTGTAGGTTGCAGAGAGACATAGATAAGCTGCAGAGCTGGGCTGAGAGGTGGCAAATGGAATTTAATGCAGATAGGTGTGAGGTGATGCACTTTGGTAGGAGTAACCGGAAGGCAAAGTACTGGGTTAATGGTAAGATTCTTGGTAGTGTAGATGAGCAGAGAGATCTCAGTGTCCACATGCACAGATCCTTGAAAGTTGCCACCCAGGTTGACAGGGCTGTTAAGAAGGCATATAATGTTTTAGCTTTTATTAATAGAGGGGTCGAGTTCCGGAACCAAGAGGTTATGGTGCAGCTGTACAAAACTCTGGTGCGACCGCACTTGGAGTATTGTGTACAGTTCTGGTCACCGCATTATAAGAAGGATGTGGCAGCTTTGGAACGAGTGCAGAGGAGATTTACCAGGATGTTGCCTGGTATGGAGGAAAGGTCTTACGAGGAAAGGCTGAGGGACTTGAGGCTGTTTTCATTAGAGAGAAGAAGGTTGAGAGGTGACTTAATTGAAACATATAAAATAATCAGCGGGTTAGATAGGGTGGATAGGGAGAGCCTTTTTCCTAGGATGGTGATGGCGAGCACGAGGGGGCATAGCTTTAAATTGAGGGGTGAAACATATAGGACAGACGTCAGAGGTAGTTTCTTTACTCAGAGAATAGTAAGGGAATGGAACGCTTTGCCTGCAACGGTAGTAGATTCGAGAACTTTAGGTACATTTAAATCGTCATTGGATAAGCATATGGACGTACATGGAATAGTGTAGGTCAGATGGGCTTCAGATCGGTATGACAGGTCGGCACAACATCGAGGGCTGAAGGGCCTGTACTGTGCTGTAATGTTCTATGTTCTAAAAATGTTCTATAAAGCTATAGGACAGCAAAGCAACTTTGACAGCAGCTGAGATAGTAGGAATTGCTGATGCTGGAGAATCTGAGATAACAAGGTGTAGAGTTGGATGAATACAGCAGGCCAAGCAGCATCAGAGGAGCAGGAAGGCTGACATTTTGGGCCTAGACCCTTCATCTGACAGGAAACCCTGAGCTATTTCCCCTCCAAGTATTGGTATTATTAAAATGTACTAATTTGATCAATGTTAACAAGGTTTTGACTTGTATTGTTTTCCTTCAATTCCTTTAGATGTATTAATGTGTTACTCATGTATTATTATTTAAATAAAGAGGGTCAGTTGGCTGGATGGCTGGTTTTCGATGCGGAATGATGCCAATAGCGTGGGTTCAATTCCCGCACTGGCTGAGGTTATCGTGGAGGACCCTCCGTCGCAACCTCTCCCCTCACCTGAGGCATGGTAGCCTTCAGATTAAACCTCTACTAGCCATCTCTCTTTCTATTTGATGTGACAGCAGCCTTCTATGGTCCAGTAGGACTATAACAACTTTACCTTTACCTACCCAAATACACTGAAATGACAGGAAAAGTATGTCGCCTCAATTTGCAACATAGTCATCTAAAAATCAGGAGGTTTGTTGAAGGATGAGGCCACCATGGTGGTACAGCACTAGCAAATACTACATTGTCAGAAGTGTTGCCTTTCCAGTGAGATATTAGACTGAGGCCTGACTTCCTGTACAACTGGCAAAATTATTCCATGGCAGTTTGAAGAGCAGGGAAAGTAATGTTCTGACGAACATTCCTTGCTCACACACTCCCACTGATTATTTATTCATTCCCTATTTGTAAGACCTATTACATGAGCCTGGCTAATGGCCAGTCTGTACTTCAAAACTAGTTTCATGATTATGAATTGTTTATCATTGTATTTTTTCTAGAACTTGAGCCAAGCTACTAAGGCCATCTTTTATCACCATCCCTTAATAACCTGAACTGGTTCTGTAGAATCTTGTTGAAGCATTGCCATATGTGTGGTGCAGGTACATTCATAATGCAAAATAAAAACCAAAAAAACTGTGGGTGCTTTAAATCAGAAACAAAAACAGAAATTGCTGTAAAAGCTCAGCGGGTCTGGCAGCATCTGTGGAGAGAAATCAAAGTTAGCATTTAGATCGAGTGACCCTTTCTCAGAACTGGGTTCGAGACCTTTTTATGATAGACTGAGAGCTTTGAAAATTTTTGCTTTGGACAAGTACGGCTTTCAGTGAGATATGGCTGAATACTTTAAAATGGGAGCAGTTTCTCCAAAGTCCACCCTAATGTTTGTATTTGAACTAATGTCGCCAAAACGGATTCTCTGATGATAATTGCATTGATATTTCTGGGACCACACTGTGTACAAGTTGCAATTTCCATTTTGTTCATTGCATCAGTGAATAGATTTCTAAAATACTTCATTGGTTGTAAAGCAGTGGAGGGTATCCAAAAATCTAATAAAGGATATAAGTGATGCCTTTATCCCTTTTCACTATGGGGGGATTAGGTTCTATAAGATTATTTTAGCAAGTTAATTAGAGAAGCATAGAATGAGTCACCAATGCTAATCATTAAAGCATAGAGTTACTGTAAATGCCAGAAAGTATTTGTTTATTGCAAACAACTGATAGCTTTTAAAATGGGTTGCATAATTCAGTGGGAATAAATTTACTGAATGCTTTAGGAGGAAGCTGGATCGTGAAAAAAGTTATCTACATGAATTTGATTTACTGATATCATTAACAAATAGATCAGAATTTGCTCAATTACCTTTGAGATTCAGCAAAACATTTCCCACAACTAGCTTAATATTTCAATATAACCTTTTGTCTCTTCAGGTATGCAATTATGGCAACGAAAACTGTTGCTCCTTCGGCTTATTGACCTACCTGTAGCCTTTGATATGGCTGACGCCAGCCCATCCTTCCAAAATTCATCTGCGCTGTCCTCCAGCTGTGTGGGACTACATTTATCTTGTTGAATTTCTTTTATCCGTCTGATCAGAGCCAGAGGGTTATCTGCAGAGACTTCCCTCCTTGCACTGGCACTGTTGGCTCTGGAATTCCCCAAACTTCTGTCCTTCACCCTCTGCTGTTTCTCATCTCTGTGCCCTCTTCTTGGTGACATCATCCAAAGGGATGGCATTTGTTTTCCCACATATACTGACAATATCTAGCTCTACCTCGTCACCAACTCCCTTGGCACCTCCACTGTTACTAACTAGTCAGGCCTTAATACAGGATCAGCAGAAATTTAATCCAATTAAATATTCTAAAGACTTAAGTTATTATTTTAGTTTACCACAATAAACTCCTTTCCCTGTTGCTGATTGGAGCCCCCCCCGCCCCACCTTGGCAACAATCTGACGCTGTTTGCAATCTGCATGTTATTTTTGACCATATTTGAGCCTAACTACTGACCACATATCAGCGATATCCTAATGCTAGATAAGAAAGTGTGGAGCTGGATGAACACAGCAGGCCAAGTAGCATCTTAGGAGCACAAAAGTTGACCCTGGGTCTAGGCCCGAAACGTCAGCTTTTGTGCTCCTAAGATGCTACTTGGCCTGCTGTGTTCATCCAGCTACACACTTTGATATCTCGGATTCTCCAGCATCTGTAGTTCCCATTATCTCTGACCGCTATCCTAATGCTGCCTGTTCCATACTCCAGAACATGACCAATTAGACCTGGGTCAGCTCATTTTCAAACTGCTGCAAACCTGAGGCCATTACATTACTCTGTTGCCCGTGTCCTTTCTAATTCCACGTTGGATTTACCATCTCCCCCATGCTTGCCCACCTACCCTTGTAACAGGTTGATTTTAAAAGTCTCTTCATTATTTTCAAGTTCTTCCATTGCCTCACCCCTATTCTAGCTCTGTGACTTCCTCCAACATCATAGTACTCTGAGACCTCTGCTCTCATCTGATTCTAGTCCCTTGAGCATGTCTGTTTTTAATTTCTCCACCAGTGGTCACCATGCCTTCAGCTGTCAAGACCCTAAACTTTGAAATCCCTTCTGTACATGGCTATGCCTCTCTTTTCTCCATTATGACACCCCTTAAAACATACATCATTGGCAGACACAATGTAGGGGCAAGTAACTGCAGATGCTGGAATCTGATCTGAAAACAGCAAATGCTGGCGATCACAGTGGGTTGGGCAGCATCCATGGAGAGAGAGCAAGCTAATGTTTCAAGTCTAGGTGAGTCTTCATCAGAGCTGGCATGACATGTGGAGGGGACAGCATTTATGCAATAGTTGGGGAGTGGGGACATTGGAGTGTAGACTGCTGGGGTGAAAGGATGTTGATAGCTCAGATTAAGTGAAACGTGGCTGTGAAAGCAAGTTTCGGCAAACACATTGTCGAACACCAGCAGTGAAATGGAGAGCAATGAAGGTGTCGACAGTGAAAGAGACAATTGGAATTCCTGTCAGAGGGAAGGGCAAATCATCTTCAGGGTAGACATTCCTTGAAGTGGCGTGACAGTCAATTAAACACAACGTAGGAGCAAATTACTGCTGGAATCTGTACTGAAAACAAAAAATGCTGGCGATCACAGCAGGTCAGGCAGCATCCATGGAGAGAGAGCAGCTATTGTTTGAGTCTAGATAACTTTTCATCAGAACTGCAACCTTTGACCATGTGCCATTATATTGGCTTATATTGAACTCATGTTCAGAACATTTTACCATGTTACAGGTGGTTTTTAAAGCCAGCTGTTGCTTGTAGGCTGCATTATTCATGTGTATAATGTATAGAATATCAGGACAGAATAGGTATGATAGATAAATTAGCTTTTCTTTACCCTTTTATAGTCACCTATAATTAATTTTCATCCAAATTCTGCAATATGGTAATTATTAAGTATGTCTGTAATTGCTGTCAATGTTGTGTACATTCCATTTATTTATTCATTGACCATTTATAGACGACGGACTAGAATTTGCCCCTATTGACCTTGACCAGGAAATTTAAAGAAACATACTCTCTAACAGAAGTTTAGATAATTCATTATTAGACATTTATGGCATTCTTTTTTAATGCAATGTGTGAATGATTCTTTTGAATTTAACGCATCTTTTAAATCTATTTAAAAGCATCATGCACAATGAAGCACAACTGCATGATTCATGAATTTAACTGTGCACTTATGTGAGCTATCAATCCCCTGGGAAGTGAGTCCTTAAGTAATGTATGCAAATGAATAGAATAAAGATATAGATGTTCTTGCTCCCCTTGGGTAAATACAATGCTCAGTATGGAACTTCGTCATACAGAAAAAAATCAACTGGACTCTGTAATTAAAAGGTAACGGGTAAAGTTGTCACAGCCCTACTGGACCATAGGGCTGCTCTCTCTGTAGAGAGAGAGAGAGAGAGAGAGAGAAAGAGAGACAATTGGTTGTGGTTAAACCTAAGGGCCATCATGTCTCAGGCAGGAGAAGAGATTGAAAAGGCATGGAGGCCTGTCGGCTCAGTGAAAGATGCTCTTTGGTTGGCACAAAACTTGTTGGTTTTCCAAAGCAAGGAGTTGACTTCGACCAGGAATTACAGACTGGCACATTCCAAGCTTCAGGATTATGAGCCGAGGGATGCACTAAAGCTTGGGGCAGATGCCACCAAGATGCAGTGGGGGGGAGAAAAACACCGTCTAAGGTCTCTCTGTCAAAGTTAAATGGGAGCCCAATCAGTGCCTCAGATGTATGTAGATATAGTCTTGTACAAGTGAGAGATGCCTTTGGTTTGTTTGCTGCATAGAATTACTCTCCAATGTTTGCTTGTTCCTTCATCTGCTGTTACACAGAACCGAACCGCTATTCATGTATATAAGGATATTTTTAAAAATAAATTTTTAATAAAGCCCTTCATGGTAACCAAAGCCAGTGCAGGAATTGAACTCATGCTGTTGGTATTACTTTGCTTTAGGAATAGAATAGAGGGATGTTTGATAAGCATTATGGACACAAATGGCCAAAGGACTCTTTCTGCATCTCTCTGACTGTGTGTCACTTGATGAAAGCTCATCGATCTGCAATATTGGGACAAATCTAATGTTTGTTTGATTTGGTGTGGCCCAGAAAGTGCTGATTCCTGTCTCTGTCCTGCACAGACATCAGTTAAAGCATGTTACAGCCACTTAACAGCCTCAGGTGAGAACCTCTGCCACAATGAGTACCACACAGGAAACTTACTCCCTAAAACGCAAACCTTTCCATGAGCTTCAGACAAATGAGGGGGAAATCGCATAGAGGTTTTTAAAATATTACTTCATTCAATCCAGGCCCAAATGTGTCCAGTTCTTGATGCATGTAGACATAAATTGCTTCATGTACTAGTAATGGAACAGTAACTTTAACTGGACAAAAACATCAACTAACCCAAGTTACTCAATACTCAAATATGTTCAGACCATGAATTTCAAAAGTTATAATCGCTCCTGTAAGATTTTTTTCCCCTGAAACACTAACGATAAACAAGAAAAGTAAACAAAAGTGATTTTCCTGGTTTCTGGTCACTCTAGTATGCTATTTAGCTTTGTATTGTTTTAGATTAGAAATTTGTCTTGAGTTTCAAAATAATGTATAAAACTATTTTGAGTCCATTGATTGGAATCTGTAGAATTCTTACAGTGTGGAAACAGACCATTTAGCCCAACATTTGTCCTCAGCAATCCTCGGAAGAACATCCCACCCAGATTCTGCACCCCCACCCCATTCCAGTAACCCTGCATTACTCATGGCTAATCCATCTAATCTACACAGCCCTGATCATTACTTTAATTTTGCCTGAACTTCGAAATCTTACAAATCTGTTGGGATTCTGGCTTGCGATCAGTAATTTGCTGATTTTTAGGTGATTTGAATCACCCGCAGATCCCTAGTTCTGAAACTGGATGTAATTTAGGAATGTGAAGTGTAGAAGTCAGTAGACAGGCATTTCAGGACAAAGAATCTCTGCATTTATTCAATTCAAAGGTGAGTACATCACAAGAAAGGAAAAGAAAAAAGTAATAAACAGGGAAATAAAACAAAGGCGAATACAAATACAAGAGATAAAAAGGCAAATTCAAAACAGTGAAACTGACGCAATCGGTTATTAACTTAACACGGGCTAATTACAGTAACAGAAACAGTAGTTTCAAACACAACATTTTAATCAGACTTCCTGACCTTGGGTTGCCCTGCACTGTCACCAGCCAACCTTCCCCTCCCTGCGAGCAAGGTTGGATACTTTGGGTCTCCACTGGGAATAACACGATTTTGAAATCCAGCTGGCTGTTGCCACTTGCCGTAGCCAGTGCCTCACTGAAGACTTAGGACGGTGTTCAGTCTGATTTGAGAACTTGGTTTTTCCTTGTGGTGGTTTTGTGAGCCGGTTTTCACCTCGGGCCACTTTCTGAGGCCTTGCCAGTCATGTCGGTGATTTTTGCAGGTTGTCGGCCGTCAGGTCTGCTTGTCGTGATTGGTTGCCATTGGTTCCCCTGGTACAGAACAGCCCTGTGTCTGTAGGTTTCAGGGAGATAGTTGTGCAAATAGTTCTCAGGGAGAGTGAGGAAGGCTCTCTCTCTGTCCCAGATCAGGGCTAACAGTTATAAAGACTGTGTGCTCCGTTATCGTCTCACAAATCTGTCTTATCCATTATGTTTCTGTTGTCTCCTTTGTGCTGAATTGGCTTCCTGATAGTTTAGGGTAGGTGTAAATGTGTTTTGATTAAGTGGAATGTTCAGTGTTTCTGCGAATGAATATTAATTGAAGTTGAATGCCTTGGTACCTCTGAAGAGTCCAAGCTGTCGGAAGTTGTTGCTTTGGATCTGGTTCATTGTCCTTTTGGGGTGAAGGCATGAATAGGATTTCTGACTGAACCATGGTTCCAGACAGCTATCCCTGTGATTGTGTATTCCAGAGCATTGCCCAGCTGCCTTCCTTTTTTGTTTTAAGAGTTTTGTTAAAAATCCAGGGGTTTTGGTCCAGTATTCTAAATGACAGGGATTTTTTTGCTCACTCCTACAAATTCATAATGCAAATGAGAACAAATGATGCAAATTACTTTATAATTTTCATCTCCTTCAGTTCTCCTTTCCTTAGATGAGCAGGCAAGTGGACGACAAAGTGTCAAAATTATTCAATTCCCAATTGTGGCCACTAAGAGGTGTATAAGAACTGCTCACCTGGCTTCCTTGTTCTCTGGGAATGTGTATTCCCTTGATTGCTCTGAGCCGGAACTCGTCATGTGAAATAGTGGATGTGAAACTGAATCTTAGCACTGCTGGAGGACAGGAACATCAGTTTATATTTTAGGCATGTTCCAACCCTTTAACACAAGCCCAATAAAAAAAGGGGAAAGAACATTTTTTGTTCAAATTCTCTTTCGAAGAAACTGCAGATGTTGCAAAATGTGAGAAATTGTCTATTTTACAGAGCTCCTGTAATAACTAAATTGTAACAATTACAATATTTCTTAATAGTGCCAGTGAGTTCAAACAGGCCTTTACTGATTTCGTTAGTGCTTTACTATGTAAAAGGTAATTGTGCTAAATTGGACAAGTTGGAATAATTTATTCCAACAGTACAATGTTTTAAAAATTTAAACAAGGTCACACAACATTTCTGCTATAAATTAGAAATTGTCCTTTTTCCTTGCAATGTGATAATCTTTTAAAGCATATATGCAAAAATAGAATGAAAGTTAAGGGGAAACTCTTGGATCCTTGGACCCTAGTTTGTTGTAAACACATACCTAGAGGTTTGAGAGCTCAAAATCAACAAACCTTGGCAACAGCTTATGTGGTATATATGAGAAAGTAGAATTTCTAAAACAAATGTCCCAAATCTTGATCTCCCCCTAGAAAGAGCAAAGTAATGAAGTATAGAGGTGCAGTTGTTAAGTACGAATTGAGAAGGGAAGATAAGGCAGAGATGGCAGATTCAGAAACCCCTCTGAGTCTAGAATTGTCTAGCAGGTATAGAATGACAGGAATCTACAAAGCAGATGAGATTGATGTTATATCTCATCATAAGTATGTCAAGCACTTTGGTGTACGAGTCAATAAGTCACTGAAGGCTAACAGGCAGATGCAGCAAGCTAGTAAGACGGCTAAAAATATTAGTAAGGCTAATGGAATGTTGTGGGATGCTCTTCAGAGGGTTGTCAGACTCAATTGGCTGAAGGGCCTCTTTCTGCACTGTAAGGATTTTGTGATTCTATTTATTGCAAAGGAATTTGAGTACAGGAGTCGTGAAGTTTATTTCTATTGTACGGATGGATAGTTAGACAATTCCTGGAGTACTGGGAAGAGTTTTGGTCTCCTCATCTCAGGGAAGATGCTATTGCCACAGAGGCAGTGTAACAAAGGTTCACCAGACATGGCCCTGGAATGGCAAGCCTGTCCTATGAAGAGAAATTGGGCAATCTGGGCCTGTCTTTTCTAGAGTTTTAAAGAGTCGCCAGTGATCTCTTTGAAACCTACAAATTACTACAAAGGGGTGGACAGAGTAGATGCAAATAAAATGTTTCCCCAGTTGGGAGAGTCTGGAACCAGGGAGAACAATGTAAAAAATGAGATGAGGAGAAATTTTTGTTTTAAAGGCTGGTAAATCTTGGTAAAATTGATTTTCCCTGAAACCAGTAAATATTTAGAAGTCTCCACCAGTGTGTTTTAAAGCCTAGGTTGATAATTTTTTGATTATCAATGGAGTAAAGGGCTCTGGGATAGCTAGTTAAAAGGCATTGAAGTGTTTGAATAGCCATAATTGTATTAAAGAGCAGAGCAGACTTGATGGGCTGAATGGCCTGCTCCTGTTCTTATGTTTCTATCAAAATGTCTTTAAGAGGAATGCTAATGATATCACCTTTGCACGTGATCTGAAAGGGTAGAGATCACATACTCCATCTTGTCCGAGAGTCACTTGAAGCATGACACACTAGGAAAGGCATGAACCTCTGTTGTAATCTAATTGCTTAATGTAAACAGAGTCTGAAATGTGGCCTGTGAATGTAATTTTTGTGCATAAGTTGAATTTTTCAATACCTTGATACCCAAATCCAGTTTCTACTGTTATAGGAGATATGTAAGCATTGCTGCATCAGGTTATAGCAAACTATTGAAGCAAATTCATGCAAGAGTCAACAACTTATTAATCATGAAAAAGAAAGTAAGCATATTCCTAGGTTTTTATAAGCAGCAATTATGAGCCAGATAAAGAAGAGAAAGTCTCTTTTTGAACCCTGGCGGAGAGTACATATTGTGTTGCCTCCTAGTCAATAGGATAAGGTAAATTAGAAAAGATCTGTTTTGAGGAAGGATCACTCAGCCTGAAACATTACACCTGTTTTCTACCCACGGATGTTGCCAGATTTGCTGAAGTTTTCCAGCAATTTCTATTTTTGTCTCTGATTTACAGCATCCACAGTCCTTTCAGTTTCTATGATAGGATATAGGCAATAGTGGAAATATCTGAAATATTTCTGGAAAGGAAGCTTTCACATCCCGAAATCGTTGACCCATCAATGAGGTAGTAAATTGCCAGATTAAATTCTTGCAATCGCAAGTTGAGGAGTTGCACAGAATTTTATTGAGCATATCGCTCATCAATGGGCCATTTTTCTAGATGCTTTTTGCTAGTGTTACACTTCACATGCACCACCTCCAACCCTATCAGACCACATGGGAAATAGTTTCAAGCCAAAGTGCAATCGGCACTCATTTTAATTAGTGATTTTCTTGAACATTACAATTAAACTTAAGAAGATGATAAATAACGACATTAGCAGGCCATCTGACCCTTTGAACTTACTCTGCTCTTCAACAAGATGACCACTGATGTTCGATGTCAATTCCTCAATCGCACATTATCCATTTATTGTTTAATTCCTTTCCACCTAAAAATGTGTCTCCTAGCCTTGAAATCTCCCACTCTAGGGAAAAGACAACTGCCATTAACTCTATCAATACCTCTCATTATTTTATAAACCTATATAAAGCCACGTCTTGATCGCCTATATTTGGGTAAAGAAAGTCTCAGCCTATCCAGCCTTTATTTATAACTCAAACCCTCCATGCCCAGCAACATCCTGGTAAATCTCTTCTGACCCCTCTCCAACTTAATAATATCCTTCCTACAACTGGGAGACCAGAAATGGGCACAGTATTCCAGAATAGGCCTCACCAATGTCCTGTACAACCTCAATATAATTTTCCATCTTCTCCTCATTCAATATTGCCATATTCTTCAATACAATTTCTCAATCTTTCTCAGTCAACTCACCTCACGTACCTACGTAGTTTGCTTTGCTTAGATTTATGACTGATAGCTCAGATTTCAATGTTCCACTTTCAAATTCAATGTTAATTTTATCATATGACTTCCCTAGAGGTCCCTTCACTACAGGTTATTCAATACACCTTCTGATAGCACAATGTCATACATACAATAGTCAATATGCTCTAGTTAGTTCATTGACTTACTGATCTAGAAAAATCTTATATGCATTTCGCGAGGTTCAGTTAAAAGTTGTAAAACACAAGCTATTTATGCATTTCATGATTTATTATTTGGTTTCATTCTCACTGAAGCATATGTCCTTTTCCATATTTATTTCTATCTTTTGAATATAACATTTTGATTGGTTCAGGTGTAAGTAGTATTCAAACATATATATATAAAATACTATAAAAGGAGACATCGAAAGGTGACACGTGAGACGTAGAGATTGGATTTGTAGCTTACGTTATTATTTAGACATTGGTAGATTTTTGTCTATATTTTTGAATGAAGTTAAATGTGCTGCAATGAAAACACTTCCCCAATAATTATAGAAGTCATAGAATATTTATTTCATGAGCTGCCAGCAAGTAATAATAAAAACATGCATTTTTGCAAAATGTTTGATTTTGGCACAGAATTACTTCTGCTAACCTCAAAGCAACCTTCTGTACAGATTAAAACAAGTGGGTGATTAATCTAAGTGACAGACACTGAAATTCCAACCCAATGGCTATATCAGACTGTCATTATGACTTTCGTTCTATAGATTGCTTTACGTATGTTGCTAATCATCATTTGTTTTAGCAGTGATTGCGGACAGTTTTAATAGAAATGGCAATCTGGTTTAAAACTGGAGATAACAGGTTAATTATGAAAAGAAAGAAACTTTTTTTTGGTCAAATATGGTGAAATTTAATCATGACAATACATGTAGGCAGACTCAAAGTAATTTGATTTATTTATTGTCATGTGTATGTTTTTATACCATAGAGTGCAAAGTGTTATGTAGTGATAATGATATCTCATCAAATCTATGAGAAGTAGGATATTTAAATTGTTTAAAATCTGAATGAAGATACAACATTATCTCTTCACTGGTGCAATGATGCTACTTGTTTACCAAGACCGCATTTCCTGCTGTCTTGAGGCTAATTTATTTCAGGTTCAAATATTTCAACGTTTAGTTTAGAACCAATTTACAGTAGTTCCCAGATTAGTATATGTGTGATTTTTGTTTGTTTTCTCTTACCTATTTTCTCTTCCTTGTTTATCAGGGAATATTGCATTCCTAATGGTGCACAGCTCCACTAGTGATGGGAATGCATTGGTTTCTTGTCAAAGTGGTCATTACTAATTGAAAATCAGAACTTTGCAGAACAGGAACATCACAGCCCAACACAACAATGCTTCCATCCAACATTCACACTTCAGGGCAGCAACTGTGAGTGGAGACTAATTTATGTAATCCCAGAGCTAAGGCAATAAGGGGAATTTGAACATTACTCCTTCCACCTCAGTTCAGATCGGCTCATGCAGCTGTGGATCAAGTCATTGACCTTCATGGCTTCTATAGTTTAGATTAACTGCTCACTGGATAAATTTAATAAGTAATGGGACTTTTTAAACTCCATCTGCAACAAATAGTGCATTTATCATGATGCTGTACTTGCTCTCAGTTGAAGCCAAATTGTAGCTAAATTGCGATGGATATTGAGTATATTTACATGCGGCTCTCGAAGGAAGAGTGCTATGTGACTAAATGTAACATTTCCACATCCATTTTATGCACCATCACAGGGTTACCAATACCCAATAATTTAGCAGAACTAAAATGGCACCTATTCTGAGTTGGAATCAGGCCACTGCTAAAGTGGCCAGTGACTTTATTTTTAGGCAAATTCAATCAACTGCCTAAATAAGAAAAGTTCTCATTTTAACATTGGATGAGCTTCCTGAGACCATTCAGACCTGAATAATTAAATCTGTTAACACTAGTCGCAAGCTGTGACTGGTACTTCTAGGTAATATGTATCTGAACCATCCATCCCCGTCCAGAGGTTGTTAAGACAACGCTAAACCCTAAACCCATCGGAGACTAGCTTAGGAAGTCAGGAGAAAGACATAGTAGTTTGTGTAAAGGTTTGGCCCCAGCAGCTTCGTGATGCAGGACTCTGTGCTCTACACAGGACGCACACCGACACAAACATCAATTGAGCCTAGAAGGCCATCAATTCGGTGAGAGACACTCTTTGGTCTCTCCAAAATGTGGTGGGCTTTTAGAGCAAGGAGTTGACCCCAACAGAGTTTGTAGACTCGCACATTCCAAGGTCCAGGACTATATGCTGAGGGACGTACTAAAGCTTGGGACAGCTGCCTCCAAGGCGCAGTGGGGAAAATCTGAAGTCTTTCAGGTAAAGGTAAATGAGGCCCATTCAGCTATCAGACCTCCTAGTGCTTCAGTTTATATTGTATTATAAGAAGGATCTTTGGATTTTTTTTTGGATCGAGACAAAGTCCAATATCCTGTTGGTTTACTTGATATGCAAATGTATTGAACCAATGTGTGGCATTTGTGACTATGTATAGATACAATGAGATTTTTTATGAATAAATCATGTCTTATAAATAAAATAATTAGCTTTTTGTGTTACTGATAAGAGCAGGAATTCTCCATTTGGGTCCGTAGAGTACTTTGGGTCATTGTTGACTCGTCCTTGTTTCTCTCCTTATGGCCTCCCGCAAATCATTTCAAATTTACCTGCGGACCTCAGTGTAGGTATTTAGAATTTCTATACTATCATTCCCAGATTAAGAATATCCCTTTTGTGAGCTTGAATGTCACCTATGGTTCAGCTGGTGACTCTTCCAGTTCAGAATATTACTGTTCCAGGTTGAATTCCCACTCCAGAGCTTAATGCTAACATAGTACAGTACTGAGGGAATGATGTACCTTGATAAAAGCACTAGTAATAACAAAGCATTTTGATATATCCAATGGTGATATAAGTATAAGTTGTTCTTTATGAGATGATCATTATTTTAAAAGATATAAAGTTTTATAACACAGAAGAAGCCTATGTAGATCAACAAAATTATGCCAATATTTACTCTCTATATACCATTCCACTCCATTCATTTTATCCTTCAAAAAGTCTTCCATATGCCCCTATCTAACTTCTCAATAAATGCATTCACTTACGCTATTCGGCTCAACGACTCCTTGTGGTCGTGAGTTCCACATTCAATCCATTCAATAGTTAAATAATTTCTTCCCGAATTCCCAAGTGAATCAATTCATGACTATCGATTCATGGTTTTGATTTGATTTGATTTATTATTGTCACATGTACTGAGATACAGTGAAAAGCATTTGTTTTGCATTTTAACCAGACAAATCCTACCTTGCGTTGTTAAATCAGGGTAATAGAACAGAATGCAGAATATAATGTTACAGCTACAGAGAAGGTGCAGGGAAATGTCAATTCTAATATGTGAGATGTCCATTCATACATCTGATAACATTGGGGAATAAGTTGTTCTTGAATCTGCAGGTACATGTTTTCCAATTTTCGTATCTTCTGCCCTAGGGAAGATGGTGGAAGAGAATATAACAAGGGTGGGAGGGGTCTTGGATTATATTGGCTGCTTTCCTGAGGCAGCAGGAAGTATAGACAGAGTCAATGGATGGAAGGCTAGTTTTCATGAAGGACCATGTCTCAGTGATACTGTCACTAAGCCAGCAGGTTCAAGGCGCGACCCTTACATGTGACACCAGACCCATAGTAATGTATTGACCCTCACTCTCTTAAAGGACAATTCAGGCAGAAATACTGACCTTAGCAGTAATGAGCACTTTCCATCAAAGGAAAAAACAACTCTTCTTAATTTTTTGGTACATTTTTCAGCACCTTTTTATAATTTTGATGTCAAAACTGTTTACAGTACTTGGAGCCCTGTCTAACAAAAGATCTATACACATATAACATATCTTTCTTTTTCAATTCTTTCCCTATATGTTATATCCAAACATCAACTGGGTTATCCGTTTGCCATCTAAGCTTCAGTGAACAAATCCAAGGTTCTGTCATGCCTTATCACGCCTTAACTCTTGGAGACCACATGTCATTCAAGTCCAACATATCATTCCCAAGATATGGTTCGTAGGACTGCTCACAGTGCCTCATATTGGTCTAACCAGGGCTTTGTACAGCTGGAGAATACGGTCTACCTCTTCTCTAGGTATTAAGCAAAGATTTTATTAGCCTTTTTATAATTTCCTGTACCTGTTTGCAACATTTTAATGATCAATGTATCTGGACAACATCTTTATGGATTTCCATTATTCCTAATGTCTCGCCATTTAGGAGGTATCCTGATGTAGACAGATAGCCTCACATTTACTTACATTGAAATCCATTTGCCACAGTTAGTCCTGTTCACTGAATCTATTAATACATCTGTATTTTTACACTTCCATCTGCTTATGTTGCCATCTAATGTTGTGTCATCAGCAGTCTTGAATATGTAGTTTTCTATCCCAACGTCCTCTTACAATTCCACGTTGACTTTTCCAAAAAATCAGAATCTCAACATTGAAAAAGGAAGTCTGACTTTTCCCTTAAGCTTTAAGTGGTAACTTCAGAATCTCACCATCCAGCTTTGATATCTCCACAATGGTCCAATTTGCCTTATTTGTAAGTCATTGCCAATTCTTCTCCCCTTCTTCAAGAATCTAGGTGGCACAATTTCTTGTATAAATCTAAGAGGGTACCTGGCAGTTGCAGCTGACCAATTGGTTGTTCCAGCCATCATCCAATGGTGTCCTCGGGTCAATGCCCCTGTGTGCTCCATAGCCACCATCCTCCTTGACCCTTTGTTCACACACGATGGTGCCACCAGCCTCACCATATCACTATGCCCGCAGTTACACCGATTCTCACAGCACTTCATCCCTTAAGTAACCCTCCAGTTTTTCTTTACAATTTCAGGATTGATGCATCAGCTCCTAAATACTCACCTGCCCACTCACAGGCTTCCAAGCAATTCTATGGACTACCTTCTGCCACAAGTCTCCATGAGAGCTGCAGCAGATCTCTTCCTCCGGTTTCAAACTAGACAAATCCTCCAGCTTTACTCCCCTCACAAATTCCAAACTGTGCTCCAACCCCTGATCGGTTTATTCAGGAACTATATACATAATTCAAACGTCATACTGAAATAACTAGAAACCCTCTGGCTCCCTAATGATGGGCCATTCATTATTCTAGTGCTCCCACTGTCAACTTCAACTGTATTGCATAAATACCGGCTGCCTTCCGAGTGTCATACATGCAGGTTTGTTTTGAAGTCATGCATGGCAGAGTGGCATTTATAAGTTTCTTAACTAGGCATTTCCATTTATCTTACATTTAATACTTTAATTCCTAAAACTATAAGTTATATTCTAGATTTTCTCAGCCACAATAAATGTTGAGCTAACATGATTATAATTCACCCATTTCCTTTTGTTACTTTTGAACTGAAGTTGAACAGTTTAAATAATTTTTAATGCTGTAATGTTATCAAGAGTGTTCCTTGGGTTAATATAGATTAGGCTGATTATCATGAAAATGATCATTTTCCCATTGTTTAGAAACACATTGGCATAAATCACATTGAAATGCATTATTCTACCATGTATGTGTAATACCATCATAAATATTCAACTGTCCTGCATCATTCACAGATATTGAAACTGATTTGTTCCTATTTTAGGAGCTACAGAATTGAAGCTCAAAGACTGCAAATGTTCACCTATTCTTACTCAAACAAAATGACATTTGTCTTCACATTCTTCAATCTCCAATTCTGCAGCTACAAAAACTGATTTAGAAACATAGAAGATAGGAGCAGGATGCTGCCATTCGGTCCTTCGAACCTGCTCCGCCATTATTCATGGTCATTTAATGTACAGATAAAAACAAAAACCTAGGTTCATTTCTTAACTACAGAGCATAAAATTTAAATTAAATAGTTACAAATTGGGATAACAGATTGTACATCTAAAAAAATTATGTTTGGTTTGCTTTTGAGAAATATAGAAATGTCTTTCACATATTATGTTTAATTTTCAGAATAATGAAAAATTACAATAAATACTGTTCCAATTACTTAGTTATATCAGTAATGAAGGGGTTTCTAAATAAGAGGTTGAACTTTACTTAGCAGGAGCAATCTGCATCATGTGATAACCCAAAGCCATTCACATACTTGACATAAATTTTAATTTCTGTCGTGAGAACAATAATCAATAACCTTGCATTGGCATTGAGCAAAAGTTTTAGAATTTATTCAGTGAAGTTGAAATTAGGATAAGAAATTAAATCATTTAGGTCATTCTCATGAATATGCTTTTCTCAATCATAATTGCTGTTGTTAGTAAAAATAACAATCATTAAAAATACACAATAATGAAGACTTTATTTTTCAAAAAAGCAGGATAAATTGGCGAACAGAATGATTTAGGAAAACAGCAGGAAATAAAATGTGACAACAGTATTATTAGAGGAGTGTACACTTAACAGATACATCAGGAGAAATGTTTCGACAGAATGATTGTAAATGAAACAGGGCACGTCAGTTTCTGCAATAACTAAAGAGCATCGACTTAATTGTGTAACTGTGGTGAGAAAGAAATCAAATTATTTCCAAGAACTACAATCACAGCTCTATAGAGCTTGTGAAAGTGGAAAGGTGTGTAGGTTTAGTGATGTCACTGATGCAAAAGGTTTCCAACTAAAAAGACTTGCTAATGGAAATCAGTTAGATGAGTCACACTTGATCTATCATAAATAATTCTGCACCACTTACATTATCAACTTTCACTTTTTTAAACACTATGGACTGTTTGCCTCTTTAAACATAAAATTACATTTTTGCAAGCATATCTTTGAAAGAATGTTCGTCACCTTCTTCGAAGTGAAGGATTCTGAATAGACAGCTCTCTGCACAGAAACATTGGAATGTGAGGAGCATTAATCATTGCAATTTGCACATTGTTAGTACAAGACAGTCATCAGAGACCAACCAATAACTACAATGGTAAAACGTTTACAGCATTTGTGTGTAGCAGCAGCATATATTTAGAGTCATAGAGATCTACACCGCAGACAAAAGGCTATTTGGCCCTCCCATCCACAGTGGTCAAAAGCAATCACTAACTATTTTAATCCCATTTCCCAGCATGAGGCCAATTGCCTTGTATGCCTTGGCATCACAACTGCACATCCCAATACTTCTTCAGCGTTGTGAGGGTTTCTGCCTCCACCACCCTTACAGGCAGTAAGTTCCAAATTCCCACCAGCCTTTTGGTGACAAAGTTTTTCTTCACATCTCTAAACCTTTTGCCCCTTACCTTAAACCTATGTCTCTGGTTATTGATCCCTCCATCCAGGTGTAAGTTCCTTCCTGTCTACCCTGTCTATGCCCCTTTTGATTTTTATACCCCTCAATCATTTCCACTCTCAATCTCCTCTGCACTAAGGAAAACAACCTCAATCTGTTCAATTTCTCTTCATAATTGAAACTCTCCAGCCCAGGAAACATTCTGGTAAATCTCCTCTGCATCCTCTCCAACGCTATTTAAATGGTTTCCAGAATTGCATACAATACTTACTCTGTAGCCTAGCCAACATCTGATACAGTTCCAGCACAACCACCCTGCTCTTAAATTCCATGCGTTGACTAATAAAGGCAAGTATAAAATATGCCTTCTTCATCACTTTATCCACCTGTCCTGATACATTAAAGGGCAAGTGAACATGTATAATATGGTCCCTCTGATCCTCGGCACTTCCAAGGGTCCTGCCATTCATCACATATTCCCTTGCCTTGTTTGGCCTATCCAAGAACATCAACACATATTTTTATGTAATGATTTCTATCTGCCCCTGATCAACCCCCTTGTCCAGCCATCCATATCCTCCTGTATTCTAAGGCTATCCATCCCAATACTTGCCGTCCCTACAATTTTTGTACCAATTTGTCCTGAAATTTGACTTTAATATTTCAAATCTTGAACATTTGTAGGAACAATTTGTGCGAAGTAAAACAAGCCATTGATGAGGTTACTTTTAATATACCGGGCTCAGTTCTGGTCTTCCTGCTATGGGAAAGATGTTGTTAAACTTGAAAGGGTTCTGAACAGATTTACAAGAATGTTGCAGGCTTGGAGGGTTTGAGCTATGGGGAGAGG
Source organism: Stegostoma tigrinum (assembly GCF_030684315.1). Lineage (NCBI taxonomy): Eukaryota > Metazoa > Chordata > Chondrichthyes > Orectolobiformes > Stegostomatidae > Stegostoma > Stegostoma tigrinum. The sequence continues at coordinate 31,870,568 of NC_081358.1, read as the reverse complement.
CTGAATAGGTTGGGCCTATTTTCCATGGAGCCTCGGAGGCTGAGGAATGACCGTGTAGAAGTTTATAAAAGCATGAGAGGGATGGATAGGGCGAATAGTCAAGGTCTTTTCCCCAGAGTAGGGGAGTCCAAAGCTAGAGGGCATAGGTTTAAGGTGAGATGGGAAATGTTTTAAAAGGGACTAAAAGAGTAACATTTTCACACAGAGGGTGGTGCATGTATGGAATGAGCTGCCAGGGGAAGTGGTGGAATGTCAGATCCGCATCCTACTGAATGGCAGAGCAGGCTCAAAGGGCTGAATAGACTACTCCTGTTCCTAGTTCTTTGTGGTCTTGTGATTTATTTTCATGTTGCCAGTTAAATTCCATGTATACAACGTAAAGTGAAATGTGATTTAGCATAAACTTCCCTGAATATCAATGTGATAGACTTAAGTGTCAGAACAAATTTGAGAAAGGAAAAAGCCAAAATGTACATAAGTCTGTGATTGATGAATCATGTACAACATAGCTCACTCCCATGAAATGTACCAACAGAAAGACGGATGACCTTTAGATTTATCTGATAGTAATAATGCAATTTCAGTTTTGCGATTCTGTTTCAAA